>NW_027490249.1:300000-600000 GCF_050948175.1 Xylocopa sonorina
TTGCAAGGAAATAGCGTTTGCAAATGCCTGCCTATCGTAGCAATAGTGTTCTAATGCTTCTTAAAACGCGATATCGCATCTCATTTCTATGTTTCATGGTAAGATATAATATGATTTGCGGAGTGTTATGTATTCCTCGTCTACACTTCAAATGAATGTGAATGCGACACTTCCTCGCTAGGAAATAGCGTTTGCAGATGTCTAGGTATCGTAGCAATAGAGTTCTAATGCTTCTTAAAACGCGATATCGCATCTCATTTCTATGTTTCATGGTAAGATATAACATGGTTTGCGAAGTGTTATGTATTCCTCGTCTACACTTCAAATGAATGTAAATGCGACACTTTCTTGCAAGGAAATAGCGTTTGCGGATGTCTACGTATCGTAGCAATGGATTTCTGATGCTTCTTAAAACGCGATATCGCATCTCATTACTATGTTTCATGGTAAGATATAATATGATTTGCGAAGTGTTATGTATTCCTCGTCTACACTTCAAATGAATGTAAATGCGACACTTCCTTGCAAGGAAATAGCGTTTGCGGATGTCTACGTATCGTAGCAATGGATTTCTGATGCTTCTTAAAACGCGATATCGCATCTCATTACTATGTTTCATGGTAAGATATAATATGATTTGCGAAGTGTTATGTATTCCTCGTCTACACTTCAAATGAATGTGAATGCGACACTTCCTCGCTAGGAAATAGCGTTTGCAGATGTCTACGTATCGTAGCAGTAGAGTTCTAATGCTTCTTAAAACGCGATATCGCATCTCATTTCTATGTTTCATTGTAAGATATAATATGATTTGCGAAGTGTTATGTATTCCTCGTCTACACTTCAAATGAATGTAAATGCGACACTTCTTTGCAAGGAAATAGCGTTTGCAGATGTCTACGTATCGTAGCAATAGAGTTCTTATGATTCTTAAAACGCGATATCGCATCACATTTCTATGTTTCATGGTAAGATATAATATGATTTGCGGAGTGTTATGTATTCCTCGTCTACACTTCAAATGAATGTGAATGCGACACTTCCTCGCTAGGAAATAGCGTTTGCAGATGTCTACGTATCGTAGCAGTAGAGTTCTAATGCTTCTTAAAACGCGATATCGCATCTCATTTCTATGTTTCATGGTAAGATATAACATGGTTTGCGAAGTGTTATGTATTCCTCGTCTACACTTCAAATGAATGTAAATGCGACACTTTCTTGCAAGGAAATAGCGTTTGCGGATGTCTACGTATCGTAGCAATGGATTTCTGATGCTTCTTAAAACGCGATATCGCATCTCATTACTATGTTTCATGGTAAGATATAATATGATTTGCGAAGTGTTATGTATTCCTCGTCTACACTTCAAATGAATGTACATGCGACACTTCCTTGCTAGGAAATAGCGTCTGCAGATGTCTACGTATCGTAGCAATGGATTTCTGATGCTCCTTAAAACGCGATATCGCATCTCATTTTTATGTTTCATGGTAAGATATAATATGATTTGCGAAGTCTCATGTATTCCTCGTCCACACTTCAAATGAATGTAAATTCGACACTTCCTTGCAAGGAAATAGCGTTTGCATATGTCTACGTATCGTAGCAATAGAGTTCTTATGATTCTTAAAACGCGATATCGGATCTCATTTCTATGCTTCAGGGTAAGATATAATATGATTTGCGAAGTGTTATGTATTCCTCGTCTACACTTCAAATGAATGTAAATGCGACACTTCTTTGCAAGGAAATAGCGTTTGCAGATGTCTACGTATCGTAGCAATAGAGTTCTCATGATTCTTAAAACGCGATATCGCATCACATTTCTATGTTTCATGGTAAGATATAATATGATTTGCGGAGTGTTATGTATTCCTCGTCTACACTTCAAATGAATGTGAATGCGACACTTCCTCGCTAGGAAATAGCGTTTGCAGATGTCTACGTATCGTAGCAGTAGAGTTCTAATGCTTCTTAAAACGCGATATCGCATCTCATTTCTATGTTTCATGGTAAGATATAACATGGTTTGCGAAGTGTTATGTATTCCTCGTCTACACTTCAAATGAATGTAAATGCGACACTTTCTTGCAAGGAAATAGCGTTTGCGGATGTCTACGTATCGTAGCAATGGATTTCTGATGCTTCTTAAAACGCGATATCGCATCTCATTTCTATGTTTCATGGTAAGATATAATATGATTTGCGAAGTGTTATGTATTCCTCGTCTACACTTCAAATGAATGTAAATGCGACACTTCCTTGCTAGGAAATAGCGTCTGCAGATGTCTAGGTATCGTAGCAATAGAGTTCTAATGCTTCTTAAAACGCGATATCGCATCTCATTTCTATGTTTCATGGTAAGGTATAATATGATTTGCGAAGTGTTATGTGTTCCTCGTCTACACTTCAAATGAATGTGAATGCGACACTTCCTCGCTAGGAAATAGCGTTTGCAGATGTCTACGTATCGTAGCAGTAGAGTTCTAATGCTTCTTAAAACGCGATATCGCATCTCATTTTTATGTTTCATGGTAAGATATAATATGATTTGCGAAGTGTCATGTATTCCTCGTCCACACTTCAAATGAATGTAAATGCGACACTTCCTTGCAAGGAAATAGCTTTGCAGATGTCTACGTATCGTAGCAATAGAGTTCTTATGATTCTTAAAACGCGATATCGGATCTCATTTCTATGCTTCATGGTAAGATATAATATGATTTGCGAAGTGTTATGTATTCCTCGTCTACACTTCAAATGAATGTAAATGCGACACTTCCTTGCTAGGAAATAGCGTCTGCAGATGTCTAGGTATCGTAGCAATAGAGTTCTAGTGCTTCTTAAAACGCGATATCGCATCTCATTTCTATGTTTCATGGTAAGGTATAATATGATTTGCGAAGTGTTATGTGTTCCTCGTCTACACTTCAAATGAATGTAAATGCGACACTTCCTTGCAAGGAAATAGCGTTTGCAAATGCCTGCCTATCGTAGCAATAGTGTTCTAATGCTTCTTAAAACGCGATATCGCATCTCATTTCTATGTTTCATGGTAAGATATAATATGATTTGCGGAGTGTTATGTATTCCTCGTCTACACTTCAAATGAATGTAAATGCGACACTTTCTTACAAGGAAATAGTGTTGGCAGATGTCTACGTATCGTAGCAATGGATTTCTGATGCTCCTTAAAACGCGATATCGCATCTCATTTTTATGTTTCATGGTAAGATATAATATGATTTGCGAAGTCTCATGTATTCCTCGTCCACACTTCAAATGAATGTAAATTCGACACTTCCTTGCAAGGAAATAGCGTTTGCATATGTCTACGTATCGTAGCAATAGAGTTCTTATGATTCTTAAAACGCGATATCGGATCTCATTTCTATGCTTCAGGGTAAGATATAATATGATTTGCGAAGTGTTATGTATTCCTCGTCTACACTTCAAATGAATGTAAATGCGACACTTCTTTGCAAGGAAATAGCGTTTGCAGATGTCTACGTATCGTAGCAATAGAGTTCTTATGATTCTTAAAACGCGATATCGCATCACATTTCTATGTTTCATGGTAAGATATAATATGATTTGCGGAGTGTTATGTATTCCTCGACTACACTTCAAATGAATGTGAATGCGACACTTCCTCGCTAGGAAATAGCGTTTGCAGATGTCTACGTATCGTAGCAGTAGAGTTCTAATGCTTCTTAAAACGCGATATCGCATCTCATTTCTATGTTTCATGGTAAGATATAACATGGTTTGCGAAGTGTTATGTATTCCTCGTCTACACTTCAAATGAATGTAAATGCGACACTTCCTTGCAAGGAAATAGCTTTGCAGATGTCTACGTATCGTAGCAATAGAGTTCTTATGATTCTTAAAACGCGATATCGGATCTCATTTCTATGCTTCATGGTAAGATATAATATGATTTGCGAAGTGTTATGTATTCCTCGTCTACACTTCAAATGAATGTAAATGCGACACTTCCTTGCTAGGAAATAGCGTCTGCAGATGTCTAGGTATCGTAGCAATAGAGTTCTAGTGCTTCTTAAAACGCGATATCGCATCTCATTTCTATGTTTCATGGTAAGGTATAATATCATTTGCGAAGTGTTATGTGTTCCTCGTCTACACTTCAAATGAATGTAAATGCGACACTTCCTTGCAAGGAAATAGCGTTTGCAAATGCCTGCCTATCGTAGCAATAGTGTTCTAATGCTTCTTAAAACGCGATATCGCATCTCATTTCTATGTTTCATGGTAAGATATAATATGATTTGCGGAGTGTTATGTATTCCTCGTCTACACTTCAAATGAATGTAAATGCGACACTTTCTTACAAGGAAATAGTGTTGGCAGATGTCTACGTATCGTAGCAATGGATTTCTGATGCTCCTTAAAACGCGATATCGCATCTCATTTTTATGTTTCATGGTAAGATATAATATGATTTGCGAAGTCTCATGTATTCCTCGTCCACACTTCAAATGAATGTAAATTCGACACTTCCTTGCAAGGAAATAGCGTTTGCATATGTCTACGTATCGTAGCAATAGAGTTCTTATGATTCTTAAAACGCGATATCGGATCTCATTTCTATGCTTCAGGGTAAGATATAATATGATTTGCGAAGTGTTACGTATTCCTCGTCTACACTTCAAATGAATGTAAATGCGACACTTCTTTGCAAGGAAATAGCGTTTGCAGATGTCTACGTATCGTAGCAATAGAGTTCTCATGATTCTTAAAACGCGATATCGCATCACATTTCTATGTTTCATGGTAAGATATAATATGATTTGCGGAGTGTTATGTATTCCTCGTCTACACTTCAAATGAATGTGAATGCGACACTTCCTCGCTAGGAAATAGCGTTTGCAGATGTCTACGTATCGTAGCAGTAGAGTTCTAATGCTTCTTAAAACGCGATATCGCATCTCATTTCTATGTTTCATGGTAAGATATAACATGGTTTGCGAAGTGTTATGTATTCCTCGTCTACACTTCAAATGAATGTAAATGCGACACTTTCTTGCAAGGAAATAGCGTTTGCGGATGTCTACGTATCGTAGCAATGGATTTCTGATGCTTCTTAAAACGCGATATCGCATCTCATTTCTATGTTTCATGGTAAGATATAATATGATTTGCGAAGTGTTATGTATTCCTCGTCTACACTTCAAATGAATGTAAATGCGACACTTCCTTGCTAGGAAATAGCGTCTGCAGATGTCTAGGTATCGTAGCAATAGAGTTCTAATGCTTCTTAAAACGCGATATCGCATCTCATTTCTATGTTTCATGGTAAGGTATAATATGATTTGCGAAGTGTTATGTGTTCCTCGTCTACACTTCAAATGAATGTGAATGCGACACTTCCTCGCTAGGAAATAGCGTTTGCAGATGTCTACGTATCGTAGCAGTAGAGTTCTAATGCTTCTTAAAACGCGATATCGCATCTCATTTTTATGTTTCATGGTAAGATATAATATGATTTGCGAAGTGTCATGTATTCCTCGTCCACACTTCAAATGAATGTAAATGCGACACTTCCTTGCAAGGAAATAGCTTTGCAGATGTCTACGTATCGTAGCAATAGAGTTCTTATGATTCTTAAAACGCGATATCGGATCTCATTTCTATGCTTCATGGTAAGATATAATATGATTTGCGAAGTGTTATGTATTCCTCGTCTACACTTCAAATGAATGTAAATGCGACACTTCCTTGCTAGGAAATAGCGTCTGCAGATGTCTAGGTATCGTAGCAATAGAGTTCTAGTGCTTCTTAAAACGCGATATCGCATCTCATTTCTATGTTTCATGGTAAGGTATAATATGATTTGCGAAGTGTTATGTGTTCCTCGTCTACACTTCAAATGAATGTAAATGCGACACTTCCTTGCAAGGAAATAGCGTTTGCAAATGCCTGCCTATCGTAGCAATAGTGTTCTAATGCTTCTTAAAACGCGATATCGCATCTCATTTCTATGTTTCATGGTAAGATATAATATGATTTGCGGAGTGTTATGTATTCCTCGTCTACACTTCAAATGAATGTAAATGCGACACTTTCTTACAAGGAAATAGTGTTGGCAGATGTCTACGTATCGTAGCAATGGATTTCTGATGCTCCTTAAAACGCGATATCGCATCTCATTTTTATGTTTCATGGTAAGATATAATATGATTTGCGAAGTCTCATGTATTCCTCGTCCACACTTCAAATGAATGTAAATTCGACACTTCCTTGCAAGGAAATAGCGTTTGCATATGTCTACGTATCGTAGCAATAGAGTTCTTATGATTCTTAAAACGCGATATCGGATCTCATTTCTATGCTTCAGGGTAAGATATAATATGATTTGCGAAGTGTTATGTATTCCTCGTCTACACTTCAAATGAATGTAAATGCGACACTTCTTTGCAAGGAAATAGCGTTTGCAGATGTCTACGTATCGTAGCAATAGAGTTCTTATGATTCTTAAAACGCGATATCGCATCACATTTCTATGTTTCATGGTAAGATATAATATGATTTGCGGAGTGTTATGTATTCCTCGACTACACTTCAAATGAATGTGAATGCGACACTTCCTCGCTAGGAAATAGCGTTTGCAGATGTCTACGTATCGTAGCAGTAGAGTTCTAATGCTTCTTAAAACGCGATATCGCATCTCATTTCTATGTTTCATGGTAAGATATAACATGGTTTGCGAAGTGTTATGTATTCCTCGTCTACACTTCAAATGAATGTAAATGCGACACTTCCTTGCAAGGAAATAGCTTTGCAGATGTCTACGTATCGTAGCAATAGAGTTCTTATGATTCTTAAAACGCGATATCGGATCTCATTTCTATGCTTCATGGTAAGATATAATATGATTTGCGAAGTGTTATGTATTCCTCGTCTACACTTCAAATGAATGTAAATGCGACACTTCCTTGCTAGGAAATAGCGTCTGCAGATGTCTAGGTATCGTAGCAATAGAGTTCTAGTGCTTCTTAAAACGCGATATCGCATCTCATTTCTATGTTTCATGGTAAGGTATAATATGATTTGCGAAGTGTTATGTGTTCCTCGTCTACACTTCAAATGAATGTAAATGCGACACTTCCTTGCAAGGAAATAGCGTTTGCAAATGCCTGCCTATCGTAGCAATAGTGTTCTAATGCTTCTTAAAACGCGATATCGCATCTCATTTCTATGTTTCATGGTAAGATATAATATGATTTGCGAAGTGTTATGTATTCCTCGTCTACACTTCAAATGAATGTGAATGCGACACTTCCTCGCTAGGAAATAGCGTTTGCAGATGTCTACGTATCGTAGCAGTAGAGTTCTAATGCTTCTTAAAACGCGATATCGCATCTCATTTTTATGTTTCATGGTAAGATATAATATGATTTGCGAAGTGTCATGTATTCCTCGTCCACACTTCAAATGAATGTAAATGCGACACTTCCTTGCAAGTAAATAGCTTTGCAGATGTCTACGTATCGTAGCAATAGAGTTCTTATGATTCTTAAAACGCGATATCGGATCTCATTTCTATGCTTCATGGTAAGATATAATATGATTTGCGAAGTGTTATGTATTCCTCGTCTACACTTCAAATGAATGTAAATGCGACACTTCCTTGCTAGGAAATAGCGTCTGCAGATGTCTAGGTATCGTAGCAATAGAGTTCTAGTGCTTCTTAAAACGCGATATCGCATCTCATTTCTATGTTTCATGGTAAGATATAATATGATTTGCGGAGTGTTATGTATTCCTCGTCTACACTTCAAATGAATGTAAATGCGACACTTTCTTACAAGGAAATAGTGTTGGCAGATGTCTACGTATCGTAGCAATGGATTTCTGATGCTCCTTAAAACGCGATATCGCATCTCATTTTTATGTTTCATGGTAAGATATAATATGATTTGCGAAGTCTCATGTATTCCTCGTCCACACTTCAAATGAATGTAAATGCGACACTTCCTTGCAAGGAAATAGCTTTGCAGATGTCTACGTATCGTAGCAATAGAGTTCTTATGATTCTTAAAACGCGATATCGGATCTCATTTCTATGCTTCATGGTAAGATATAATATGATTTGCGAAGTGTTATGTATTCCTCGTCTACACTTCAAATGAATGTAAATGCGACACTTCCTTGCTAGGAAATAGCGTCTGCAGATGTCTAGGTATCGTAGCAATAGAGTTCTAGTGCTTCTTAAAACGCGATATCGCATCTCATTTCTATGTTTCATGGTAAGGTATAATATGATTTGCGAAGTGTTATGTGTTCCTCGTCTACACTTCAAATGAATGTAAATGCGACACTTCCTTGCAAGGAAATAGCGTTTGCAAATGCCTGCCTATCGTAGCAATAGTGTTCTAATGCTTCTTAAAACGCGATATCGCATCTCATTTCTATGTTTCATGGTAAGATATAATATGATTTGCGAAGTGTTATGTATTCCTCGTCTACACTTCAAATGAATGTGAATGCGACACTTCCTCGCTAGGAAATAGCGTTTGCAGATGTCTACGTATCGTAGCAGTAGAGTTCTAATGCTTCTTAAAACGCGATATCGCATCTCATTTTTATGTTTCATGGTAAGATATAATATGATTTGCGAAGTGTCATGTATTCCTCGTCCACACTTCAAATGAATGTAAATGCGACACTTCCTTGCAAGTAAATAGCTTTGCAGATGTCTACGTATCGTAGCAATAGAGTTCTTATGATTCTTAAAACGCGATATCGGATCTCATTTCTATGCTTCATGGTAAGATATAATATGATTTGCGAAGTGTTATGTATTCCTCGTCTACACTTCAAATGAATGTAAATGCGACACATCCTTGCAAGGAAATAGCGTTTGCAAATGCCTGCCTATCGTAGCAATAGTGTTCTAATGCTTCTTAAAACGCGATATCGCATCTCATTTCTATGTTTCATGGTAAGATATAATATGATTTGCGGAGTGTTATGTATTCCTCGTCTACACTTCAAATGAATGTAAATGCGACACTTTCTTACAAGGAAATAGTGTTGGCAGATGTCTACGTATCGTAGCAATGGATTTCTGATGCTCCTTAAAACGCGATATCGCATCTCATTTTTATGTTTCATGGTAAGATATAATATGATTTGCGAAGTCTCATGTATTCCTCGTCCACACTTCAAATGAATGTAAATTCGACACTTCCTTGCAAGGAAATAGCGTTTGCATATGTCTACGTATCGTAGCAATAGAGTTCTTATGATTCTTAAAACGCGATATCGGATCTCATTTCTATGCTTCAGGGTAAGATATAATATGATTTGCGAAGTGTTATGTATTCCTCGTCTACACTTCAAATGAATGTAAATGCGACACTTCTTTGCAAGGAAATAGCGTTTGCAGATGTCTACGTATCGTAGCAATAGAGTTCTCATGATTCTTAAAACGCGATATCGCATCACATTTCTATGTTTCATGGTAAGATATAATATGATTTGCGGAGTGTTATGTATTCCTCGTCTACACTTCAAATGAATGTGAATGCGACACTTCCTCGCTAGGAAATAGCGTTTGCAGATGTCTACGTATCGTAGCAGTAGAGTTCTAATGCTTCTTAAAACGCGATATCGCATCTCATTTCTATGTTTCATGGTAAGATATAACATGGTTTGCGAAGTGTTATGTATTCCTCGTCTACACTTCAAATGAATGTAAATGCGACACTTTCTTGCAAGGAAATAGCGTTTGCGGATGTCTACGTATCGTAGCAATGGATTTCTGATGCTTCTTAAAACGCGATATCGCATCTCATTTCTATGTTTCATGGTAAGATATAATATGATTTGCGAAGTGTTATGTATTCCTCGTCTACACTTCAAATGAATGTAAATGCGACACTTCCTTGCTAGGAAATAGCGTCTGCAGATGTCTAGGTATCGTAGCAATAGAGTTCTAATGCTTCTTAAAACGCGATATCGCATCTCATTTCTATGTTTCATGGTAAGGTATAATATGATTTGCGAAGTGTTATGTGTTCCTCGTCTACACTTCAAATGAATGTGAATGCGACACTTCCTCGCTAGGAAATAGCGTTTGCAGATGTCTACGTATCGTAGCAGTAGAGTTCTAATGCTTCTTAAAACGCGATATCGCATCTCATTTTTATGTTTCATGGTAAGATATAATATGATTTGCGAAGTGTCATGTATTCCTCGTCCACACTTCAAATGAATGTAAATGCGACACTTCCTTGCAAGGAAATAGCTTTGCAGATGTCTACGTATCGTAGCAATAGAGTTCTTATGATTCTTAAAACGCGATATCGGATCTCATTTCTATGCTTCATGGTAAGATATAATATGATTTGCGAAGTGTTATGTATTCCTCGTCTACACTTCAAATGAATGTAAATGCGACACTTCCTTGCTAGGAAATAGCGTCTGCAGATGTCTAGGTATCGTAGCAATAGAGTTCTAGTGCTTCTTAAAACGCGATATCGCATCTCATTTCTATGTTTCATGGTAAGGTATAATATGATTTGCGAAGTGTTATGTGTTCCTCGTCTACACTTCAAATGAATGTAAATGCGACACTTCCTTGCAAGGAAATAGCGTTTGCAAATGCCTGCCTATCGTAGCAATAGTGTTCTAATGCTTCTTAAAACGCGATATCGCATCTCATTTCTATGTTTCATGGTAAGATATAATATGATTTGCGGAGTGTTATGTATTCCTCGTCTACACTTCAAATGAATGTAAATGCGACACTTTCTTACAAGGAAATAGTGTTGGCAGATGTCTACGTATCGTAGCAATGGATTTCTGATGCTCCTTAAAACGCGATATCGCATCTCATTTTTATGTTTCATGGTAAGATATAATATGATTTGCGAAGTCTCATGTATTCCTCGTCCACACTTCAAATGAATGTAAATTCGACACTTCCTTGCAAGGAAATAGCGTTTGCATATGTCTACGTATCGTAGCAATAGAGTTCTTATGATTCTTAAAACGCGATATCGGATCTCATTTCTATGCTTCAGGGTAAGATATAATATGATTTGCGAAGTGTTATGTATTCCTCGTCTACACTTCAAATGAATGTAAATGCGACACTTCTTTGCAAGGAAATAGCGTTTGCAGATGTCTACGTATCGTAGGAATAGAGTTCTTATGATTCTTAAAACGCGATATCGCATCACATTTCTATGTTTCATGGTAAGATATAATATGATTTGCGGAGTGTTATGTATTCCTCGACTACACTTCAAATGAATGTGAATGCGACACTTCCTCGCTAGGAAATAGCGTTTGCAGATGTCTACGTATCGTAGCAGTAGAGTTCTAATGCTTCTTAAAACGCGATATCGCATCTCATTTCTATGTTTCATGGTAAGATATAACATGGTTTGCGAAGTGTTATGTATTCCTCGTCTACACTTCAAATGAATGTAAATGCGACACTTCCTTGCAAGGAAATAGCTTTGCAGATGTCTACGTATCGTAGCAATAGAGTTCTTATGATTCTTAAAACGCGATATCGGATCTCATTTCTATGCTTCATGGTAAGATATAATATGATTTGCGAAGTGTTATGTATTCCTCGTCTACACTTCAAATGAATGTAAATGCGACACTCCCTTGCTAGGAAATAGCGTCTGCAGATGTCTAGGTATCGTAGCAATAGAGTTCTAGTGCTTCTTAAAACGCGATATCGCATCTCATTTCTATGTTTCATGGTAAGGTATAATATGATTTGCGAAGTGTTATGTGTTCCTCGTCTACACTTCAAATGAATGTAAATGCGACACTTCCTTGCAAGGAAATAGCGTTTGCAAATGCCTGCCTATCGTAGCAATAGAGTTATTATGATTCTTAAAACGCGATATCGGATCTCATTTCTATGCTTCATGGTAAGATATAATATGATTTGCGAAGTGTTATGTATTCCTCGTCTACACTTCAAATGAATGTAAATGCGACACTTCCTTGCTAGGAAATAGCGTCTGCAGATGTCTACGTATCGTAGCAATAGAGTTCTAGTGCTTCTTAAAACGCGATATCGCATCTCATTTCTATGTTTCATGGTAAGGTATAATATGATTTGCGAAGTGTTATGTGTTCCTCGTCTACACTTCAAATGAATGTAAATGCGACACTTCCTTGCAAGGAAATAGCGTTTGCAAATGCCTGCCTATCGTAGCAATAGTGTTCTAATGCTTCTTAAAACGCGATATCGCATCTCATTTCTATGTTTCATGGTAAGATATAATATGATTTGCGAAGTGTTATGTATTCCTCGTCTACGCATCAACTGAATGTAAATGCGACACTTCCTTGCAAGGAAATAGCGTTTGCAGATGTCTACGTGTCGTAGCAATAGAGTTCTTATGGTCCTTAAAACGCGATATCGCATCTCATTCCTATGTTTCATGGTAAGGTATAATATGATTTGCAAAGTGTTATGTATTCCTCGTCTACACTTCAAATGAATGTAAATGCGAAACTTTCCTGCAAGGAAATAGTGTTGGCAGATGTCTACGTATCGTAGCAATGGATTTCTGATGCTCCTTAAAACGCGATATCGCATCTCATTTTTATGTTTCATGGTAAGATATAATATGATTTGCGAAGTCTCATGTATTCCTCGTCCACACTTCAAATGAATGTAAATTCGACACTTCCTTGCAAGGAAATAGCGTTTGCATATGTCTACGTATCGTAGCAATAGAGTTCTTATGATTCTTAAAACGCGATATCGGATCTCATTTCTATGCTTCAGGGTAAGATATAATATGATTTGCGAAGTGTTATGTATTCCTCGTCTACACTTCAAATGAATGTAAATGCGACACTTCCTTGCTAGGAAATAGCGTCTGCAGATGTCTACGTATCGTAGCAATAGAGTTCTAGTGCTTCTTAAAACGCGATATCGCATCTCATTTCTATGTTTCATGGTAAGGTATAATATGATTTGCGAAGTGTTATGTGTTCCTCGTCTACACTTCAAATGAATGTAAATGCGACACTTCCTTGCAAGGAAATAGCGTTTGCAAATGCCTGCCTATCGTAGCAATAGTGTTCTAATGCTTCTTAAAACGCGATATCGCATCTCATTTCTATGTTTCATGGTAAGATATAATATGATTTGCGAAGTGTTATGTATTCCTCGTCTACGCATCAACTGAATGTAAATGCGACACTTCCTTGCAAGGAAATAGCGTTTGCAGATGTCTACGTGTCGTAGCAATAGAGTTCTTATGGTCCTTAAAACGCGATATCGCATCTCATTCCTATGTTTCATGGTAAGGTATAATATGATTTGCAAAGTGTTATGTATTCCTCGTCTACACTTCAAATGAATGTAAATGCGAAACTTTCCTGCAAGGAAATAGTGTTGGCAGATGTCTACGTATCGTAGCAATGGATTTCTGATGCTCCTTAAAACGCGATATCGCATCTCATTTTTATGTTTCATGGTAAGATATAATATGATTTGCGAAGTCTCATGTATTCCTCGTCCACACTTCAAATGAATGTAAATTCGACACTTCCTTGCAAGGAAATAGCGTTTGCATATGTCTACGCATCGTAGCAATAGAGTTCTTATGATTCTTAAAACGCGATATCGGATCTCATTTCTATGCTTCAGGGTAAGATATAATATGATTTGCGAAGTGTTATGTATTCCTCGTCTACACTTCAAATGAATGTAAATGCGACACTTCCTTGCTAGGAAATAGCGTCTGCAGATGTCTACGTATCGTAGCAATAGAGTTCTTATGATTCTTAAAACGCGATATCGGATCTCATTTCTATGCTTCAGGGTAAGATATAATATGATTTGCGAAGTGTTATGTATTCCTCGTCTACACTTCAAATGAATGTGAATGCGACACTTCCTCGCTAGGAAATATCGTTTGCAGATGTCTACGTATTGTAGCAGTAGAGTTCTAATGCTTCTTAAAACGCGATATCGCATCTCAATAGTATGCTTCATGGTAAGATATAATATGATTTGCGAAGTGTCATGTATTCCTCGTCTACACTTCAAATGGATGTAAATGCGACTCTTCCTTGCTAGGAAATAGCTTCTGCAGATGTCTACGTATCGTAGCAATAGAGTTCTTATGATTCTTAAATAGCAATATTGCATCTCATTTCTATGTTTCATGGTAAGATATAATATGATTTGCGAAGTGTTATGTATTCCTCGTCTACACTTCAAGTGAATGTAAATGCGACACTTCTTTGCAAGGAAATAGCGTTTGCAGATATCTACGTATCGTAGCAATAGAGTTCTTATGATCCTTAAAACGCGATATCGCATCTCATTTCTATGTTTCATGGTAAGATATAATATGATTTGCGAAGTGTTATGTATTCCTCGTCTACACATCAAATGAATGTAAATGCGACACTTCCTTGCAAGGAAATAGCGTTTGCAGATATCTAGGTATCGTAGCAATAGAGTTCTTATGATTCTTAAAACGCGATATCGCATCTCATATCTATGTTTCATGGTAAGGTATAATATGATTTGCGAAGTGTTATGTATTCCTCGTCTACACTTCAAATAATGTAAATGCGACACTTCCTTGCTAGGAAATAGAGTCTGCAGATGTCTAGGTATCGTAGCAATAGAGTTCTAATGCTTCTTAAAACGCCATATCGCATCTCATTTCTATGTTTCGTGGTAAGATATAATCTGATTTGCAAAGTGTTATGCATTCCTCGTCTACGATTCAAATGAATGTAAATGCGACACTTCCTTGCAAGGAAATAGCGTTTGCAGATGTCTACGTATCGTAGCAATAGAGTTCTTATGATTCTTAAAACGCGATATCGCATCACATTTCTATGCTTCATGGTAAGATATAATATAATTTGCGGAGTGTTATGTATTCCTCGTCTACACTTCAAATGAATGTGAATGCGACACTTCCTCGCTAGGAAATATCGTTTGCAGATGTCTACGTATTGTAGCAGTAGAGTTCTAATGCTTCTTAAAACGCGATATCGCATCTCAATACTATGCTTCATGGTAAGATATAATATGATTTGCGAAGTGTCATGTATTCCTCGTCTACACTTCAAATGGATGTAAATGCGACTCTTCCTTGCTAGGAAATAGCTTCTGCAGAAGTCTACGTATCGTAGCAATAGAGTTCTTATGATTCTTAAATAGCAATATTGCATCTCATTTCTATGTTTCATGGTAAGATATAATATGATTTGCGAAGTGTTATGTATTCCTCGTCTACACTTCAAATGAATGTAAATGCGACACTTCCTTGCTAGGAAATAGTGTCTGCAGATGTCTAGGTATCGTAGCAATAGAGTTCTAATGCTTCTTAAAACGCGATATCGCATCTCATTTCTATGTTTCATGGTAAGATATAATCTGATTTGCGAAGTGTTATGTATTCCTCGTCTACACTTCAAGTGAATGTAAATGCGACACATCTTTGCAAGGAAATAGCGTTTGCAGATGTCTACGTATCGTAGCAATAGAGTTCTTATGATTCTTAAAACGCGATATCGCATCTCATTTCTATGTTTCATGGCAAGATATAATATGATTTGCGAAGTGTTATGTATTCCTCGTCTACACATCAAATGAATGTAAATGCGACACTTCCTTGCAAGGAAATAGCGTTTGCAGATATCTAGGTATCGTAGCAATAGAGTTCTTATGATTCTTAAAACGCGATATCTCATCTCATTTCTATGTTTCATGGTAAGGTATAATATGATTTGCGAAGTGTTATGTATTCCTCGTCTGCACTTCAAATGAATGTAAATGCGACACTTCCTTGCTAGGAAATAGAGTCTGCAGATGTCTAGGTATCGTAGCAATAGAGTTCTAATGCTTCTTAAAACGCCATATCGCATCTCATTTCTATGTTTCATGGTAAGATATAATCTGATTTGCGAAGTGTTATGCATTCCTCGTCTACGATTCAAATGAATGTAAATGCAACACTTCCTTGCAAGGAAATAGCGTTTGCAGATGTCTACGTATCGTAGCAATAGCTTTCTAGCGCTTCTTAAAACGCGATATCGCATCCCATTTCTATGTTTCATGGTAAAATATAATATGATTTGCGAAGTGTTATGTATTCCTCGTCTACACTTCAAATGAATGTAAATGCGACACTTCCTTGCTAGGAAATAGAGTCTGCAGATGTCTAGGTATCGTAGCAATAGATTTCTAATGCTTCTTAAAACGAGATATTGCATCTCATATCTATGTTTCATGATAAGATATAATATTCATTGAGAAGTGTTATGCATTCCTCGCCTACGATTCAAATGAATGTAAATGCGACACTTCTTTGCAAGGAAAGAGCGTTTGCAGATGTCTACGTATCGTAGCAATAGAGTTCTAGTGCTTCTTAAAACGCGATATCGCATCTCATTTCTATGTTTCATGGTAAGGTATAATATGATTTGCGAAGTGTTATGTGTTCCTCGTCTACACTTCAAATGAATGTAAATGCGACACTTCCTTGCAAGGAAATAGCGTTTGCAAATGCCTGCCTATCGTAGCAATAGTGTTCTAATGCTTCTTAAAACGCGATATCGCATCTCATTTCTATGTTTCATGGTAAGATATAATATGATTTGCGGAGTGTTATGTATTCCTCGTCTACACTTCAAATGAATGTAAATGCGACACTTTCTTACAAGGAAATAGTGTTGGCAGATGTCTACGTATCGTAGCAATGGATTTCTGATGCTCCTTAAAACGCGATATCGCATCTCATTTTTATGTTTCATGGTAAGATATAATATGATTTGCGAAGTCTCATGTATTCCTCGTCCACACTTCAAATGAATGTAAATTCGACACTTCCTTGCAAGGAAATAGCGTTTGCATATGTCTACGTATCGTAGCAATAGAGTTCTTATGATTCTTAAAACGCGATATCGGATCTCATTTCTATGCTTCAGGGTAAGATATAATATGATTTGCGAAGTGTTATGTATTCCTCGTCTACACTTCAAATGAATGTAAATGCGACACTTCTTTGCAAGGAAATAGCGTTTGCAGATGTCTACGTATCGTAGCAATAGAGTTCTTATGATTCTTAAAACGCGATATCGCATCACATTTCTATGTTTCATGGTAAGATATAATATGATTTGCGGAATGTTATGTATTCCTCGACTACACTTCAAATGAATGTGAATGCGACACTTCCTCGCTAGGAAATAGCGTTTGCAGATGTCTACGTATCGTAGCAGTAGAGTTCTAATGCTTCTTAAAACGCGATATCGCATCTCATTTCTATGTTTCATGGTAAGATATAACATGGTTTGCGAAGTGTTATGTATTCCTCGTCTACACTTCAAATGAATGTAAATGCGACACTTCCTTGCAAGGAAATAGCTTTGCAGATGTCTACGTATCGTAGCAATAGAGTTCTTATGATTCTTAAAACGCGATATCGGATCTCATTTCTATGCTTCATGGTAAGATATAATATGATTTGCGAAGTGTTATGTATTCCTCGTCTACACTTCAAATGAATGTAAATGCGACACTTCCTTGCTAGGAAATAGCGTCTGCAGATGTCTAGGTATCGTAGCAATAGAGTTCTAGTGCTTCTTAAAACGCGATATCGCATCTCATTTCTATGTTTCATGGTAAGGTATAATATGATTTGCGAAGTGTTATGTGTTCCTCGTCTACACTTCAAATGAATGTAAATGCGACACTTCCTTGCAAGGAAATAGCGTTTGCAAATGCCTGCCTATCGTAGCAATAGTGTTCTAATGCTTCTTAAAACGCGATATCGCATCTCATTTCTATGTTTCATGGTAAGATATAATATGATTTGCGAAGTGTTATGTATTCCTCGTCTACACTTCAAATGAATGTGAATGCGACACTTCCTCGCTAGGAAATAGCGTTTGCAGATGTCTACGTATCGTAGCAGTAGAGTTCTAATGCTTCTTAAAACGCGATATCGCATCTCATTTTTATGTTTCATGGTAAGATATAATATGATTTGCGAAGTGTCATGTATTCCTCGTCCACACTTCAAATGAATGTAAATGCGACACTTCCTTGCAAGTAAATAGCTTTGCAGATGTCTACGTATCGTAGCAATAGAGTTCTTACGATTCTTAAAACGCGATATCGGATCTCATTTCTATGCTTCATGGTAAGATATAATATGATTTGCGAAGTGTTATGTATTCCTCGTCTACACTTCAAATGAATGTAAATGCGACACTTCCTTGCTAGGAAATAGCGTCTGCAGATGTCTAGGTATCGTAGCAATAGAGTTCTAGTGCTTCTTAAAACGCGATATCGCATCTCATTTCTATGTTTCATGGTAAGATATAATATGATTTGCGGAGTGTTATGTATTCCTCGTCTACACTTCAAATGAATGTAAATGCGACACTTTCTTACAAGGAAATAGTGTTGGCAGATGTCTACGTATCGTAGCAATGGATTTCTGATGCTCCTTAAAACGCGATATCGCATCTCATTTTTATGTTTCATGGTAAGATATAATATGATTTGCGAAGTCTCATGTATTCCTCGTCCACACTTCAAATGAATGTAAATTCGACACTTCCTTGCAAGGAAATAGCGTTTGCAGATGTCTACGTATCGTAGCAATAGAGTTCTTATGATTCTTAAAACGCGATATCGCATCTCATTTCTATGTTTCATGGCAAGATATAATATGATTTGCGAAGTGTTATGTATTCCTCGTCTACACATCAAATGAATGTAAATGCGACACTTCCTTGCAAGGAAATAGCGTTTGCAGATATCTAGGTATCGTAGCAATAGAGTTCTTATGATTCTTAAAACGCGATATCTCATCTCATTTCTATGTTTCATGGTAAGGTATAATATGATTTGCGAAGTGTTATGTATTCCTCGTCTGCACTTCAAATGAATGTAAATGCGACACTTCCTTGCTAGGAAATAGAGTCTGCAGATGTCTAGGTATCGTAGCAATAGAGTTCTAATGCTTCTTAAAACGCCATATCGCATCTCATTTCTATGTTTCATGGTAAGATATAATCTGATTTGCGAAGTGTTATGCATTCCTCGTCTACGATTCAAATGAATGTAAATGCAACACTTCCTTGCAAGGAAATAGCGTTTGCAGATGTCTACGTATCGTAGCAATAGCTTTCTAGTGCTTCTTAAAACGCGATATCGCATCCCATTTCTATGTTTCATGGTAAAATATAATATGATTTGCGAAGTGTTATGTATTCCTCGTCTACACTTCAAATGAATGTAAATGCGACACTTCCTTGCTAGGAAATAGAGTCTGCAGATGTCTAGGTATCGTAGCAATAGATTTCTAATGCTTCTTAAAACGAGATATTGCATCTCATATCTATGTTTCATGATAAGATATAATATTCATTGAGAAGTGTTATGCATTCCTCGCCTACGATTCAAATGAATGTAAATGCGACACTTCTTTGCAAGGAAAGAGCGTTTGCAGATGTCTACGTATCGTAGCAATAGAGTTCTAGTGCTTCTTAAAACGCGATATCGCATCTCATTTCTATGTTTCATGGTAAGGTATAATATGATTTGCGAAGTGTTATGTGTTCCTCGTCTACACTTCAAATGAATGTAAATGCGACACTTCCTTGCAAGGAAATAGCGTTTGCAAATGCCTGCCTATCGTAGCAATAGTGTTCTAATGCTTCTTAAAACGCGATATCGCATCTCATTTCTATGTTTCATGGTAAGATATAATATGATTTGCGGAGTGTTATGTATTCCTCGTCTACACTTCAAATGAATGTAAATGCGACACTTTCTTACAAGGAAATAGTGTTGGCAGATGTCTACGTATCGTAGCAATGGATTTCTGATGCTCCTTAAAACGCGATATCGCATCTCATTTTTATGTTTCATGGTAAGATATAATATGATTTGCGAAGTCTCATGTATTCCTCGTCCACACTTCAAATGAATGTAAATTCGACACTTCCTTGCAAGGAAATAGCGTTTGCATATGTCTACGTATCGTA
The DNA here is from genome assembly GCF_050948175.1 of Xylocopa sonorina. Taxonomy (NCBI): domain Eukaryota; kingdom Metazoa; phylum Arthropoda; class Insecta; order Hymenoptera; family Apidae; genus Xylocopa; species Xylocopa sonorina. The sequence goes on from NW_027490249.1 coordinate 320,038, forward strand.
GCAATAGAGTTCTTATGATTCTTAAAACGCGATATCGGATCTCATTTCTATGCTTCAGGGTAAGATATAATATGATTTGCGAAGTGTTATGTATTCCTCGTCTACACTTCAAATGAATGTAAATGCGACACTTCTTTGCAAGGAAATAGCGTTTGCAGATGTCTACGTATCGTAGCAATAGAGTTCTTATGATTCTTAAAACGCGATATCGCATCACATTTCTATGTTTCATGGTAAGATATAATATGATTTGCGGAGTGTTATGTATTCCTCGACTACACTTCAAATGAATGTGAATGCGACACTTCCTCGCTAGGAAATAGCGTTTGCAGATGTCTACGTATCGTAGCAGTAGAGTTCTAATGCTTCTTAAAACGCGATATCGCATCTCATTTCTATGTTTCATGGTAAGATATAACATGGTTTGCGAAGTGTTATGTATTCCTCGTCTACACTTCAAATGAATGTAAATGCGACACTTCCTTGCAAGGAAATAGCTTTGCAGATGTCTACGTATCGTAGCAATAGAGTTCTTATGATTCTTAAAACGCGATATCGGATCTCATTTCTATGCTTCATGGTAAGATATAATATGATTTGCGAAGTGTTATGTATTCCTCGTCTACACTTCAAATGAATGTAAATGCGACACTTCCTTGCTAGGAAATAGCGTCTGCAGATGTCTAGGTATCGTAGCAATAGAGTTCTAGTGCTTCTTAAAACGCGATATCGCATCTCATTTCTATGTTTCATGGTAAGGTATAATATGATTTGCGAAGTGTTATGTGTTCCTCGTCTACACTTCAAATGAATGTAAATGCGACACTTCCTTGCAAGGAAATAGCGTTTGCAAATGCCTGCCTATCGTAGCAATAGTGTTCTAATGCTTCTTAAAACGCGATATCGCATCTCATTTCTATGTTTCATGGTAAGATATAATATGATTTGCGAAGTGTTATGTATTCCTCGTCTACACTTCAAATGAATGTGAATGCGACACTTCCTCGCTAGGAAATAGCGTTTGCAGATGTCTACGTATCGTAGCAGTAGAGTTCTAATGCTTCTTAAAACGCGATATCGCATCTCATTTTTATGTTTCATGGTAAGATATAATATGATTTGCGAAGTGTCATGTATTCCTCGTCCACACTTCAAATGAATGTAAATGCGACACTTCCTTGCAAGTAAATAGCTTTGCAGATGTCTACGTATCGTAGCAATAGAGTTCTTATGATTCTTAAAACTCGATATCGGATCTCATTTCTATGCTTCATGGTAAGATATAATATGATTTGCGAAGTGTTATGTATTCCTCGTCTACACTTCAAATGAATGTAAATGCGACACTTCCTTGCTAGGAAATAGCGTCTGCAGATGTCTAGGTATCGTAGCAATAGAGTTCTAGTGCTTCTTAAAACGCGATATCGCATCTCATTTCTATGTTTCATGGTAAGATATAATATGATTTGCGGAGTGTTATGTATTCCTCGTCTACACTTCAAATGAATGTAAATGCGACACTTTCTTACAAGGAAATAGTGTTGGCAGATGTCTACGTATCGTAGCAATGGATTTCTGATGCTCCTTAAAACGCGATATCGCATCTCATTTTTATGTTTCATGGTAAGATATAATATGATTTGCGAAGTCTCATGTATTCCTCGTCCACACTTCAAATGAATGTAAATTCGACACTTCCTTGCAAGGAAATAGCGTTTGCATATGTCTACGTATCGTAGCAATAGAGTTATTATGATTCTTAAAACGCGATATCGGATCTCATTTCTATGCTTCAGGGTAAGATATAATATGATTTGCGAAGTGTTATGTATTCCTCGTCTACACTTCAAATGAATGTAAATGCGACACTTCTTTGCAAGGAAATAGCGTTTGCAGATGTCTACGTATCGTAGCAATAGAGTTCTTATGATTCTTAAAACGCGATATCGCATCACATTTCTATGTTTCATGGTAAGATATAACATGGTTTGCGAAGTGTTATGTATTCCTCGTCTACACTTCAAATGAATGTAAATGCGACACTTCCTTGCTAGGAAATAGCGTCTGCAGATGTCTAGGTATCGTAGCAATAGAGTTCTAATGCTTCTTAAAACGCGATATCGCATCTCATTTCTATGTTTCATGGTAAGGTATAATATGATTTGCGAAGTGTTATGTGTTCCTCGTCTACACTTCAAATGAATGTAAATGCGACACTTCCTTGCAAGGAAATAGCGTTTGCAAATGTCTGCCTATCGTAGCAATAGAGTTCTTATGATTCTTAAAACGCGATATCGGATCTCATTTCTATGCTTCAGGGTAAGATATAATATGATTTGCGAAGTGTTATGTATTCCTCGTCTACACTTCAAATGAATGTAAATGCGACACTTCCTTGCAAGTAAATAGCTTTGCAGATGTCTACGTATCGTAGCAATAGAGTTCTTATGATTCTTAAAACGCGATATCGGATCTCATTTCTATGCTTCATGGTAAGATATAATATGATTTGCGAAGTGTTATGTATTCCTCGTCTACACTTCAAATGAATGTAAATGCGACACTTCCTTGCTAGGAAATAGCGTCTGCAGATGTCTACGTATCGTAGCAATAGAGTTCTAGTGCTTCTTAAAACGCGATATCGCATCTCATTTCTATGTTTCATGGTAAGGTATAATATGATTTGCGAAGTGTTATGTGTTCCTCGTCTACACTTCAAATGAATGTAAATGCGACACTTCCTTGCAAGGAAATAGCGTTTGCAAATGCCTGCCTATCGTAGCAATAGTGTTCTAATGCTTCTTAAAACGCGATATCGCATCTCATTTCTATGTTTCATGGTAAGATATAATATGATTTGCGAAGTGTTATGTATTCCTCGTCTACGCATCAACTGAATGTAAATGCGACACTTCCTTGCAAGGAAATAGCGTTTGCAGATGTCTACGTGTCGTAGCAATAGAGTTCTTATGGTCCTTAAAACGCGATATCGCATCTCATTTTTATGTTTCATGGTAAGATATAATATGATTTGCGAAGTCTCATGTATTCCTCGTCCACACTTCAAATGAATGTAAATTCGACACTTCCTTGCAAGGAAATAGCGTTTGCATATGTCTACGTATCGTAGCAATAGAGTTCTTATGATTCTTAAAACGCGATATCGGATCTCATTTCTATGCTTCAGGGTAAGATATAATATGATTTGCGAAGTGTTATGTATTCCTCGTCTACACTTCAAATGAATGTAAATGCGACACTTCTTTGCAAGGAAATAGCGTTTGCAGATGTCTACGTATCGTAGCAATAGAGTTCTTATGATTCTTAAAACGCGATATCGCATCACATTTCTATGTTTCATGGTAAGATATAATATGATTTGCGGAGTGTTATGTATTCCTCGACTACACTTCAAATGAATGTGAATGCGACACTTCCTCGCTAGGAAATAGCGTTTGCAGATGTCTACGTATCGTAGCAGTAGAGTTCTAATGCTTCTTAAAACGCGATATCGCATCTCATTTCTATGTTTCATGGTAAGATATAACATGGTTTGCGAAGTGTTATGTATTCCTCGTCTACACTTCAAATGAATGTAAATGCGACACTTCCTTGCAAGGAAATAGCTTTGCAGATGTCTACGTATCGTAGCAATAGAGTTCTTATGATTCTTAAAACGCGATATCGGATCTCATTTCTATGCTTCATGGTAAGATATAATATGATTTGCGAAGTGTTATGTATTCCTCGTCTACACTTCAAATGAATGTAAATGCGACACTTCCTTGCTAGGAAATAGCGTCTGCAGATGTCTAGGTATCGTAGCAATAGAGTTCTAGTGCTTCTTAAAACGCGATATCGCATCTCATTTCTATGTTTCATGGTAAGGTATAATATGATTTGCGAAGTGTTATGTGTTCCTCGTCTACACTTCAAATGAATGTAAATGCGACACTTCCTTGCATGGAAATAGCGTTTGCAAATGCCTGCCTATCGTAGCAATAGTGTTCTAATGCTTCTTAAAACGCGATATCGCATCTCATTTCTATGTTTCATGGTAAGATATAATATGATTTGCGAATTGTTATGTATTCCTCGTCTACACTTCAAATGAATGTGAATGCGACACTTCCTCGCTAGGAAATAGCGTTTGCAGATGTCTACGTATCGTAGCAGTAGAGTTCTAATGCTTCTTAAAACGCGATATCGCATCTCATTTTTATGTTTCATGGTAAGATATAATATGATTTGCGAAGTGTCATGTATTCCTCGTCCACACTTCAAATGAATGTAAATGCGACACTTCCTTGCAAGTAAATAGCTTTGCAGATGTCTACGTATCGTAGCAATAGAGTTCTTATGATTCTTAAAACTCGATATCGGATCTCATTTCTATGCTTCATGGTAAGATATAATATGATTTGCGAAGTGCTATGTATTCCTCGTCTACACTTCAAATGAATGTAAATGCGACACTTCCTTGCTAGGAAATAGCGTCTGCAGATGTCTAGGTATCGTAGCAATAGAGTTCTAGTGCTTCTTAAAACGCGATATCGCATCTCATTTCTATGTTTCATGGTAAGATATAATATGATTTGCGGAGTGTTATGTATTCCTCGTCTACACTTCAAATGAATGTAAATGCGACACTTTCTTACAAGGAAATAGTGTTGGCAGATGTCTACGTATCGTAGCAATGGATTTCTGATGCTCCTTAAAACGCGATATCGCATCTCATTTTTATGTTTCATGGTAAGATATAATATGATTTGCGAAGTCTCATGTATTCCTCGTCCACACTTCAAATGAATGTAAATTCGACACTTCCTTGCAAGGAAATAGCGTTTGCATATGTCTACGTATCGTAGCAATAGAGTTATTATGATTCTTAAAACGCGATATCGGATCTCATTTCTATGCTTCAGGGTAAGATATAATATGATTTGCGAAGTGTTATGTGTTCCTCGTCTACACTTCAAATGAATGTAAATGCGACACTTCCTTGCAAGGAAATAGCGTTTGCAAATGCCTGCCTATCGTAGCAATAGTGTTCTAATGCTTCTTAAAACGCGATATCGCATCTCATTTCTATGTTTCATGGTAAGATATAATATGATTTGCGAAGTGTTATGTATTCCTCGTCTACGCATCAACTGAATGTAAATGCGACACTTCCTTGCAAGGAAATAGCGTTTGCAGATGTCTACGTGTCGTAGCAATAGAGTTCTTATGGTCCTTAAAACGCGATATCGCATCTCATTTTTATGTTTCATGGTAAGATATAATATGATTTGCGAAGTCTCATGTATTCCTCGTCCACACTTCAAATGAATGTAAATTCGACACTTCCTTGCAAGGAAATAGCGTTTGCATATGTCTACGTATCGTAGCAATAGAGTTCTTATGATTCTCAAAACGCGATATCGGATCTCATTTCTATGCTTCAGGGTAAGATATAATATGATTTGCGAAGTGTTATGTATTCCTCGTCTACACTTCAAATGAATGTAAATGCGACACTTCCTTGCTGGGAAATAGCGTCTGCAGATGTCTACGTATCGTAGCAATAGAGTTCTTATGATTCTTAAAACGCGATATCGGATCTCATTTCTATGCTTCAGGGTAAGATATAATATGATTTGCGAAGTGTTATGTATTCCTCGTCTACACTTAAAATGAATGTGAATGCGACACTTCCTCGCTAGGAAATATCGTTTGCAGATGTCTACGTATTGTAGCAGTAGAGTTCTAATGCTTCTTAAAACGCGATATCGCATCTCAATACTATGCTTCATGGTAAGATATAACATGGTTTGCGAAGTGTTATGTATTCCTCGTCTACACTTCAAATGAATGTAAATGCGACACTTCCTTGCAAGGAAATAGCTTTGCAGATGTCTACGTATCGTAGCAATAGAGTTCTTATGATTCTTAAAACGCGATATCGGATCACATTTCTATGTTTCATGGTAAGATATAACATGGTTTGCGAAGTGTTATGTATTCCTCGTCTACACTTCAAATGAATGTAAATGCGACACTTCCTTGCTAGGAAATAGCGTTTGCAGATATCTACGTATCGTAGCAATAGAGTTCTTATGATCCTTAAAACGCGATATCGCATCTCATTTCTATGTTTCATGGTAAGATATAATATGATTTGCGAAGTGTTATGTATTCCTCGTCTACACATCAAATGAATGTAAATGCGACACTTCCTTGCAAGGAAATAGCGTTTGCAGATATCTAGGTATCGTAGCAATAGAGTTCTTATGATTCTTAAAACGCGATATCGCATCTCATATCTATGTTTCATGGTAAGGTATAATATGATTTGCGAAGTGTTATGTATTCCTCGTCTACACTTCAAATAATGTAAATGCGACACTTCCTTGCTAGGAAATAGAGTCTGCAGATGTCTAGGTATCGTAGCAATAGAGTTCTAATGCTTCTTAAAACGCCATATCGCATCTCATTTCTATGTTTCGTGGTAAGATATAATCTGATTTGCAAAGTGTTATGCATTCCTCGTCTACGATTCAAATGAATGTAAATGCGACACTTCCTTGCAAGGAAATAGCGTTTGCAGATGTCTACGTATCGTAGCAATAGAGTTCTTATGATTCTTAAAACGCGATATCGCATCACATTTCTATGCTTCATGGTAAGATATAATATAATTTGCGGAGTGTTATGTATTCCTCGTCTACACTTCAAATGAATGTGAATGCGACACTTCCTCGCTAGGAAATATCGTTTGCAGATGTCTACGTATTGTAGCAGTAGAGTTCTAATGCTTCTTAAAACGCGATATCGCATCACAATACTATGCTTCATGGTAAGATATAATATGATTTGCGAAGTGTCATGTATTCCTCGTCTACACTTCAAATGGATGTAAATGCGACTCTTCCTTGCTAGGAAATAGCTTCTGCAGAAGTCTACGTATCGTAGCAATAGAGTTCTTATGATTCTTAAATAGCAATATTGCATCTCATTTCTATGTTTCATGGTAAGATATAATATGATTTGCGAAGTGTTATGTATTCCTCGTCTACACTTCAAATGAATGTAAATGCGACACTTCCTTGCTAGGAAATAGTGTCTGCAGATGTCTAGGTATCGTAGCAATAGAGTTCTAATGCTTCTTAAAACGCGATATCGCATCTCATTTCTATGTTTCATGGTAAGATATAATCTGATTTGCGAAGTGTTATGTATTCCTCGTCTACACTTCAAGTGAATGTAAATGCGACACATCTTTGCAAGGAAATAGCGTTTGCAGATGTCTACGTATCGTAGCAATAGAGTTCTTATGATTCTTAAAACGCGATATCGCATCTCATTTCTATGTTTCATGGCAAGATATAATCTGATTTGCGAAGTGTTATGTATTCCTCGTCTACACATCAAATGAATGTAAATGCGACACTTCCTTGCAAGGAAATAGCGTTTGCAGATATCTAGGTATCGTAGCAATAGAGTTCTTATGATTCTTAAAACGCGATATCTCATCTCATTTCTATGTTTCATGGTAAGGTATAATATGATTTGCGAAGTGTTATGTATTCCTCGTCTGCACTTCAAATGAATGTAAATGCGACACTTCCTTGCTAGGAAATAGAGTCTGCAGATGTCTAGGTATCGTAGCAATAGAGTTCAAATGCTTCTTAAAACGCCATATCGCATCTCATTTCTATGTTTCATGGTAAGATATAATCTCATTTGCGAAGTGTTATGCATTCCTCGTCTACGATTCAAATGAATGTAAATGCAACACTTCCTTGCAAGGAAATAGCGTTTGCAGATGTCTACGTATCGTAGCAATAGCTTTCTAGTGCTTCTTAAAACGCGATATCGCATCCCATTTCTATGTTTCATGGTAAAATATAATATGATTTGCGAAGTGTTATGTATTCCTCGTCTACACTTCAAATGAATGTAAATGCGACACTTCCTTGCTAGGAAATAGAGTCTGCAGATGTCTAGGTATCGTAGCAATAGATTTCTAATGCTTCTTAAAACGAGATATTGCATCTCATATCTATGTTTCATGATAAGATATAATATTCATTGAGAAGTGTTATGCATTCCTCGCCTACGATTCAAATGAATGTAAATGCGACACTTCTTTGCAAGGAAAGAGCGTTTGCAGATGTCTACGTATCGTAGCAATAGAGTTCTTATGATTCTTAAAACGCGATATCGCATCTCATTTCTATGTTTCATGGTAAGATATAATATGATTTGCGAAGTGTTATGTATTCCTCGTCTACACATCAACTGAATGTAAATGCGACACTTCCTCGCTAGGAAATAGCGTTTGCAGATGTCTACGTATCGTAGCAATGGATTTCTGATGCTTCTTAAAACGCGAAATCGCATCTCATTTCTATGTTTCATGGTAAGATATTATATGATTTGCGAAGTGTCATGCATTCCTCGTCTACACTTCAGATGAATGTAAATGCGACACTTCCTTGCTAGGAAATAGCGTCTGCAGATGTCTAGGTATTGTAGCAATAGAGTTCTAATGCTTCTTAAAACGCGATATCGCATCTCATTTCTATGTTTCATGGTAAGATATAATATGACTTGCGAAGTGTTATGTATTCCTCGTCTACACTTCAAATGAATGTAAATGCGACACTTCCTTGCTAGGAAATAGCGTCTGCAGATGTCTAGGTATCGTAGCAATAGAGTTCTAATGCTTCTTAAAACGCGATATCGGATCTCATTTCTATGCTTCATGGTAAGATATAATATGATTTGCGATGTGTTATGTATTCCTCGTCTACACTTCAAATGAATGCAAATGCGACACTTCCTTGCAAGGAAATAGCGTTTGCAGATGTCTACGTATCGTAGCAATAGCGTTCTTATGATTCTTAAAACGCGATATCGCATCTCATTTCTATGTTTCATGGTAACATATTATATGATTTGCAAAGTGTCATGTATTCCTCGTCTACACTTCAAATGAATGTAAATGCGACACTTCCTTGCAAGGAAATAGCGTTTGCAAATGCCTGCCTATCGTAGCAATAGTGTTCTAATGCTTCTTAAAACGCGATATCGCATCTCATTTCTATGTTTCATGGTAAGATATAATATGATTTGCGGAGTGTTATGTATTCCTCGTCTACACTTCAAATGAATGTAAATGCGACACTTTCTTACAAGGAAATAGTGTTGGCAGATGTCTACGTATCGTAGCAATGGATTTCTGATGCTCCTTAAAACGCGATATCGCATCTCATTTTTATGTTTCATGGTAAGATATAATATGATTTGCGAAGTCTCATGTATTCCTCGTCCACACTTCAAATGAATGTAAATTCGACACTTCCTTGCAAGGAAATAGCGTTTGCATATGTCTACGTATCGTAGCAATAGAGTTCTTATGATTCTTAAAACGCGATATCGGATCTCATTTCTATGCTTCAGGGTAAGATATAATATGATTTGCGAAGTGTTATGTATTCCTCGTCTACACTTCAAATGAATGTAAATGCGACACTTCTTTGCAAGGAAATAGCGTTTGCAGATGTCTACGTATCGTAGCAATAGAGTTCTTATGATTCTTAAAACGCGATATCGCATCACATTTCTATGTTTCATGGTAAGATATAATATGATTTGCGGAGTGTTATGTATTCCTCGACTACACTTCAAATGAATGTGAATGCGACACTTCCTCGCTAGGAAATAGCGTTTGCAGATGTCTACGTATCGTAGCAGTAGAGTTCTAATGCTTCTTAAAACGCGATATCGCATCTCATTTCTATGTTTCATGGTAAGATATAACATGGTTTGCGAAGTGTTATGTATTCCTCGTCTACACTTCAAATGAATGTAAATGCGACACTTCCTTGCAAGGAAATAGCTTTGTAGATGTCTACGTATCGTAGCAATAGAGTTCTTATGATTCTTAAAACGCGATATCGGATCTCATTTCTATGCTTCATGGTAAGATATAATATGATTTGCGAAGTGTTATGTATTCCTCGTCTACACTTCAAATGAATGTAAATGCGACACTTCCTTGCTAGAAAATAGCGTCTGCAGATGTCTAGGTATCGTAGCAATAGAGTTCTAGTGCTTCTTAAAACGCGATATCGCATCTCATTTCTATGTTTCATGGTAAGGTATAATATGATTTGCGAAGTGTTATGTGTTCCTCGTCTACACTTCAAATGAATGTAAATGCGACACTTCCTTGCAAGGAAATAGCGTTTGCAAATGCCTGCCTATCGTAGCAATAGTGTTCTAATGCTTCTTAAAACGCGATATCGGATCTCATTTCTATGCTTCAGGGTAAGATATAATATGATTTGCGAAGTGTTATGTATTCCTCGTCTACACTTCAAATGAATGTGAATGCGACACTTCCTCGCTAGGAAATATCGTTTGCAGATGTCTACGTATTGTAGCAGTAGAGTTCTAATGCTTCTTAAAACGCGATATCGCATCTCAATACTATGCTTCATGGTAAGATATAATATGATTTGCGAAGTGTCATGTATTCCCCGTCTACACTTCAAATGGATGTAAATGCGACTCTTCCTTGCTAGGAAATAGCTTCTGCAGATGTCTACGTATCGTAGCAATAGAGTTCTTATGATTCTTAAATAGCAATATTGCATCTCATTTCTATGTTTCATGGTAAGATATAATATGATTTGCGAAGTGTTATGTATTCCTCGTCTACACTTCAAGTGAATGTAAATGCGACACTTCTTTGCAAGGAAATAGCGTTTGCAGATATCTACGTATCGTAGCAATAGAGTTCTTATGATCCTTAAAACGCGATATCGCATCTCATTTCTATGTTTCATGGTAAGATATAATATGATTTGCGAAGTGTTATGTATTCCTCGTCTACACATCAAATGAATGTAAATGCGACACTTCCTTGCAAGGAAATAGCGTTTGCAGATATCTAGGTATCGTAGCAATAGAGTTCTTATGATTCTTAAAACGCGATATCGCATCTCATATCTATGTTTCATGGTAAGGTATAATATGATTTGCGAAGTGTTATGTATTCCTCGTCTACACTTCAAATAATGTAAATGCGACACTTCCTTGCTAGGAAATAGAGTCTGCAGATGTCTAGGTATCGTAGCAATAGAGTTCTAATGCTTCTTAAAACGCCATATCGCATCTCATTTCTATGTTTCGTGGTAAGATATAATCTGATTTGCAAAGTGTTATGCATTCCTCGTCTACGATTCAAATGAATGTAAATGCGACACTTCCTTGCAAGGAAATAGCGTTTGCAGATGTCTACGTATCGTAGCAATAGAGTTCTTATGATTCTTAAAACGCGATATCGCATCACATTTCTATGCTTCATGGTAAGATATAATATAATTTGCGGAGTGTTATGTATTCCTCGTCTACACTTCAAATGAATGTGAATGCGACACTTCCTCGCTAGGAAATATCGTTTGCAGATGTCTACGTATTGTAGCAGTAGAGTTCTAATGCTTCTTAAAACGCGATATCGCATCTCAATACTATGCTTCATGGTAAGATATAATATGATTTGCGAAGTGTCATGTATTCCTCGTCTACACTTCAAATGGATGTAAATGCGACTCTTCCTTGCTAGGAAATAGCTTCTGCAGAAGTCTACGTATCGTAGCAATAGAGTTCTTATGATTCTTAAATAGCAATATTGCATCTCATTTCTATGTTTCATGGTAAGATATAATATGATTTGCGAAGTGTTATGTATTCCTCGTCTACACTTCAAATGAATGTAAATGCGACACTTCCTTGCTAGGAAATAGTGTCTGCAGATGTCTAGGTATCGTAGCAATAGAGTTCTAATGCTTCTTAAAACGCGATATCGCATCTCATTTCTATGTTTCATGGTAAGATATAATCTGATTTGCGAAGTGTTATGTATTCCTCGTCTACACTTCAAGTGAATGTAAATGCGACACATCTTTGCAAGGAAATAGCGTTTGCAGATGTCTACGTATCGTAGCAATAGAGTTCTTATGATTCTTAAAACGCGATATCGCATCTCATTTCTATGTTTCATGGCAAGATATAATATGATTTGCGAAGTGTTATGTATTCCTCGTCTACACATCAAATGAATGTAAATGCGACACTTCCTTGCAAGGAAATAGCGTTTGCAGATATCTAGGTATCGTAGCAATAGAGTTCTTATGATTCTTAAAACGCGATATCTCATCTCATTTCTATGTTTCATGGTAAGGTATAATATGATTTGCGAAGTGTTATGTATTCCTCGTCTGCACTTCAAATGAATGTAAATGCGACACTTCCTTGCTAGGAAATAGAGTCTGCAGATGTCTAGGTATCGTAGCAATAGAGTTTTAATGCTTCTTAAAACGCCATATCGCATCTCATTTCTATGTTTCATGGTAAGATATAATCTGATTTGCGAAGTGTTATGCATTCCTCGTCTACGATTCAAATGAATGTAAATGCAACACTTCCTTGCAAGGAAATAGCGTTTGCAGATGTCTACGTATCGTAGCAATAGCTTTCTAGTGCTTCTTAAAACGCGATATCGCATCCCATTTCTATGTTTCATGGTAAAATATAATATGATTTGCGAAGTGTTATGTATTCCTCGTCTACACTTCAAATGAATGTAAATGCGACACTTCCTTGCTAGGAAATAGAGTCTGCAGATGTCTAGGTATCGTAGCAATAGATTTCTAATGCTTCTTAAAACGAGATATTGCATCTCATATCTATGTTTCATGATAAGATATAATATTCATTGAGAAGTGTTATGCATTCCTCGCCTACGATTCAAATGAATGTAAATGCGACACTTCTTTGCAAGGAAAGAGCGTTTGCAGATGTCTACGTATCGTAGCAATAGAGTTCTTATGATTCTTAAAACGCGATATCGCATCTCATTTCTATGTTTCATGGTAAGATATAATATGATTTGCGAAGTGTTATGTATTCCTCGTCTACACATCAACTGAATGTAAATGCGACACTTCCTCGCTAGGAAATAGCGTTTGCAGATGTCTACGTATCGTAGCAATGGATTTCTGATGCTTCTTAAAACGCGATATCGCATCTCATTTCTATGTTTCATGGTAAGATATTATATGATTTGCGAAGTGTCATGCATTCCTCGTCTACACTTCAGATGAATGTAAATGCGACACTTCCTTGCTAGGAAATAGCGTCTGCAGATGTCTAGGTATTGTAGCAATAGAGTTCTAATGCTTCTTAAAACGCGATATCGCATCTCATTTCTATGTTTCATGGTAAGATATAATATGACTTGCGAAGTGTTATGTAATCCTCGTCTACACTTCAAATGAATGTAAATGCGACACTTCCTTGCTAGGAAATAGCGTCTGCAGATGTCTAGGTATCGTAGCAATAGAGTTCTAATGCTTCTTAAAACGCGATATCGGATCTCATTTCTATGCTTCATGGTAAGATATAATATGATTTGCGATGTGTTATGTATTCCTCGTCTACACTTCAAACGAATGCAAATGCGACACTTCCTTGCAAGGAAATAGCGTTTGCAGATGTCTACGTATCGTAGCAATAGCGTTCTTATGATTCTTAAAACGCGATATCGCATCTCATTTCTATGTTTCATGGTAACATATTATATGATTTGCAAAGTGTCATGTATTCCTCGTCTACACTTCAAATGAATGTAAATGCGACACTTCCTTGCAAGGAAATAGCGTTTGCAGATGTCTACGTATAGTAGCAATAGAGTTCTAATGCTTCTTAAAACGCGATGTCGCATCTCATTTCTATGTTTCATGGTAAGATATTATATGATTTGCGAAGTGTCATGTATTCCTCGTCTACACTTCAAATGAATGTAAATGCGACACTTCCTTGCAAGGAAATAGCGTTTGCGGATGTCTACGTATCGTAGCAATAGAGTTCTTATGATTCTTAAAACGTGATATCGGATCTCATTTCTATGCTTCATGGTAAGATATAATATGATTTGCGAAGTGTTATGTATTCCTCGTCTACACTTCAAATGAATGTAAATGCGACACTTCCTCGCTAGGAAATAGCGTTTGCAGATGTCTACGTATCGTAGCAATAGAGTTCTAATGCTTCTTAAAACGCGATATCGCATCTCACTTTTATGTTTCATGGTAAGATATAATATGATTTGCGAAGTGTCATGCATTCCTCGTCCACACTTCAAATGAATGTAAATGCGACACTTCCTTGCAAGGAAATAGCTTTGCAGATGTCTACGTATCGTAGCAATAGAGTTCTTATGATTCTTAAAACGCGATATCGGATCTCATTTCTATGCTTCATGGTAAGATATAATATGATTTGCGAAGTGTTATGTATTCCTCGACTACACTTCAAATGAATGTAAATGCGACACTTCCTTGCTAGGAAATAGCGTCTGCAGATGTCTAGGTATCGTAGCAATAGAGTTCTAATGCTTCTTAAAACGCGATATCGCATCTCATTTCTATGTTTCATGGTAAGGTATAATATGATTTGCGAAGTGTTATGTGTTCCTCGTCTACACTTCAAATGAATGTAAATGCGACACTTCCTTGCAAGGAAATAGCGTTTGCAAATGTCTGCCTATCGTAGCAATAGAGTTCTTATGATTCTTAAAACGCGATATCGGATCTCATTTCTATGCTTCAGGGTAAGATATAATATGATTTGCGAAGTGTTATGTATTCCTCGTCTACACTTCAAATGAATGTAAATGCGACACTTCCTTGCAAGTAAATAGCTTTGCAGATGTCTACGTATCGTAGCAATAGAGTTCTTATGATTCTTAAAACGCGATATCGGATCTCATTTCTATGCTTCATGGTAAGATATAATATGATTTGCGAAGTGTTATGTATTCCTCGTCTACACTTCAAATGAATGTAAATGCGACACTTCCTTGCTAGGAAATAGCGTCTGCAGATGTCTACGTATCGTAGCAATAGAGTTCTAGTGCTTCTTAAAACGCGATATCGCATCTCATTTCTATGTTTCATGGTAAGGTATAATATGATTTGCGAAGTGTTATGTGTTCCTCGTCTACACTTCAAATGAATGTAAATGCGACACTTCCTTGCAAGGAAATAGCGTTTGCAAATGCCTGCCTATCGTAGCAATAGTGTTCTAATGCTTCTTAAAACGCGATATCGCATCTCATTTCTATGTTTCATGGTAAGATATAATATGATTTGCGAAGTGTTATGTATTCCTCGTCTACACATCAACTGAATGTAAATGCGACACTTCCTTGCTAGGAAATAGCGTCTGCAGATGTCTAGGTATCGTAGCAATAGAGTTCTAATGCTTCTTAAAACGCGATATCGCATCTCATTTCTATGTTTCATGGTAAGATATAATATGATTTGCGGAGTGTCATGTATTCCTCGTCTGCACTTCAAATGAATGTAAATGCGACACTATCTTGCAAGGAAATGGCGTTTGCAGATGTCTACGTATCGTAGCAATAGAGTTCTTATGATTCTTAAAACGCGATATCGCATCTCATTTCTATGTTTCATGGTAAGATATAATATGATTTGCGAAGTGTCATGTATTCCTCGTCCACACTTCAAATGAATGTAAATGCGACACTTCCTTGCAAGGAAATAGCGTTTGCGGATGTCTACGTATCGTAGCAATAGAGTTCTAATGCTTCTTAAAACGCGACATCGCATCTCATTTCTATGTTTCATGGTAAGATATAATATGATTTGCGAAGTGTTATGTATTCCTCGTCTACACATCAAGTGAATGTAAATTGCGACACTTCCTTGCAAGGAAATAGCGTTTGCAGATGTCTACGTATCGTAGCAATAGAGTTCTAATGCTTCTCAAAACGCGATATCGCATCTCATTTCTATGTTTCATGGTAAGATATAATATGATTTGCGAAGTGTTATGTATTCATCGTCTACACATCAAATGAATGTAAATGCGACACTTCCTTGCAAGGAAATAGCGTTTGCAAATGTCTGCCTATCGTAGCAATAGAGTTCTTATGATTATTAAAACGCGATATCGCATCTCATTTCTATGTTTCATGGTAAGATATAATATGACTTGCGAAGTGTTATGTATTCCTCGTCTACACTTCAAATGAATGTAAGTGCGACACTTCCTTGCAAGGAAATAGCGTTTGCAGATGTCTACGTATCGTAGCAATAGAGTTCTTATGATTATTAAAACGCGATATCGCATCTCATTTCTATGTTTCATGGTAAGATATTATATGATTTGCGAAGTGTCATGTATTCCTCGTCTACACTTCAAATGAATGTAAATGCGACACTTCCTTGCTAGGAAATAGCGTCTGCAGATGTCTAGGTATCTTAGCAATAGAGTTCTAGTGCTTCTTAAAACGCGATATTGCATCTCATTTCTATGTTTCATGGTAAGATATAATATGACTTGCGAAGTGTTATGTATTCCTCGTCTACACTTCAAATGAATGTAAATGCGACACTTCCTTGCTAGGAAATAGCGTCTGCAGATTCCTAGGTATCGTAGCAATAGAGTTCTAATGCTTCTTAAAACGCGATATCGCATCTCATTTCTATGTTTCATGGTAAGATATAATATGATTTGCGAAGTGTTATGTATTCCTCGTCTACACTTCAAATGAATGTAAATGCGACACTTCCTTGCAAGGATATAGCGTTTGCAGATGTCTAGGTATCGTAGCAATAGAGTTCTAATGCTTCTTAAAACGCGATATCGCATCTCATTTCTATGTTTCATGGTAAGATATAATATGATTTGCGGAGTGTCATGTATTCCTCGTCTGCACTTCAATTGAATGTAAATGCGACACTATCTTGCAAGGAAATGGCGTTTGCAGATGTCTACGTATCGTAGCAATAGAGTTCTTATGATTCTTAAAACGCGATATCGCATTTCATTTCTATGTTTCATGGTAAGATATAATGATGGAATTTGCGAAGTGTCATGTATTCCTCGTCCACACTTCAAATGAATGTAAATGCGACACTTCCTTGCAAGGAAATAGCGTTTGCGGATGTCTACGTATCGTAGCAATAGAGTTCTAATGCTCCTTAAAACGCGATATCGCATCTCATTTCTATGTTTCATGGTAAGATATAATATGATTGCGAAGTGTTATGTATTCCTCGTCTACACATCAAGTGAATGTAAATGCGACACTTCCTTGCAAGGAAATAGCGTTTGCAGATGTCTACGTATCGTAGCAATAGAGTTCTTATGATTATTAAAACGCGATATCGCATCTCATTTCTATGTTTCATGGTAAGATATTATATGATTTGCGAAGTGTCATGTATTCCTCGACTACACTTCAAATGAATGTAAATGCGACACTTCCTTGCTAGGAAATAGCGTCTGCAGATGTCTTGGTATCTTAGCAATAGAGATCTAATGCTTCTTAAAGCGCGATATCGCATCTCATTTCTATGTTTCATGGTAAGATATAATATGACTTGCGAAGTGTTATGTATTCCTCGTCTACACTTCAAATGAATGTAAATGCGACACTTCCTTGCAAGGAAATAGCGTTTGCAGATGTCTACGTATCGTAGCAATAGAGTTCTTATGATTATTAAAACGCGATATCGCATCTCATTTCTATGTTTCATGGTAAGATATTATATGATTTGCGAAGTGTCATGTATTCCTCGTCTACACTTCAAATGAATGTAAATGCGACACTTCCTTGCTAGGAAATAGCGTCTGCAGATGTCTAGGTATCTTAGCAATAGAGTTCTAGTGCTTCTTAAAACGCGATATCGCATCTCATTTCTATGTTTCATGGTAAGATATAATATGACTTGCGAAGTGTTATGTATTCCTCGTCTACACTTCAAATGAATGTAAGTGCGACACTTCCTTGCTAGGAAATAGCGTCTGCAGATTCCTAGGTATCGTAGCAATAGAGTTCTAATGCTTCTTAAAACGCGATATCGTATCTCATTTCTATGTTTCATGGTAAGATGTAATATGATTTGCGAAGTGTTATGCATTCCTCGTCTACGATTCAAATGAATGTAAATGCGACACTTCCTTGCAAGGAAATAGCGTTTGCAGATGTCTACGTATCGTAGCAATAGAGTTCTTATGATTCTTAAAACGCGATATCGCATCTCATTTCTATGTTTCATGGTAAGGTATAACATGATTTGCGAAGTGCTATGTATTCCTCGTCTACACTTCAAATGGATGTGAATGCGATACTTCCTCGCTAGGAAATAGCGTTTGCAGATGTCTACGTATCGTAGCAATAGAGTTCTTATGATTACTAAAACGCGATATCGCATCTCATTTCTATGTTTCATGGTAAGATATTATATGATTTGCGAAATGTCATGTATTCCTCGTCTACACTTCAAATGAATGTAAATGCGACACTTTCTTGCAAGGAAATAGCGTTTGCAGATGTCTACGTATCGTAGCAATAGAGTTCTTATGATTCTTAAATCGCAATATGGCATCTCATTTCTATGTTTCATGGTAAGATATAATATGATTTGCGAAGTGTCATGTATTCCTCGTCTACACTTCAAATGAATGTAAATGCGACACTTCCTTGCAAGGAAATAGCGTTTGCGGATGTATACGTATCGTAGCAATAGAGTTCTAATGCTTCTTAAAACGCGATATGGCATCTCATTTCTATGTTTCATGGTAAGATATAATATGATTTGCGAAGTGTTATGTATTCCTCGTCTACACATCAACTGAATGTAAATGCGACACTTCCTTGCTAGGAAATAGCGTCTGCAGATGTCTAGGTATCGTAGCAATAGAGTTCTAATGCTTCTTAAAACGCGATATCGCATCTCATTTCTATGTTTCATGGTAAGATATAATATGATTTGCGGAGTGTCATGTATTCCTCGTCTGCACTTCAAATGAATGTAAATGCGACACTATCTTGCAAGGAAATGGCGTTTGCAGATGTCTACGTATCGTAGCAATAGAGTTCTTATGATTCTTAAAACGCGATATCGCATCTCATTTCTATGTTTCATGGTAAGATATAATATGATTTGCGAAGTGTCATGTATTCCTCGTCCACACTTCAAATGAATGTAAATGCGACACTTCCTTGCAAGGAAATAGCGTTTGCGGATGTCTACGTATCGTAGCAATAGAGTTCTAATGCTTCTTAAAACGCGATATCGCATCTCATTTCTATGTTTCATGGTAAGATATAATATGATTTGCGAACTGTTATGTATTCCTCGTCTACACATCAAGTGAATGTAAATGCGACACTTCCTTGCAAGGAAATAGCGTTTGCAGATGTCTACGTATCGTAGCAATAGAGTTCTAATGCTTCTCAAAACGCGATATCGCATCTCATTTCTATGTTTCATGGTAAGATATAATATGATTTGCGAAGTGTTATGTATTCATCGTCTACACATCAAATGAATGTAAATGCGACACTTCCTTGCAAGGAAATAGCGTTTGCAGATGTCTACGTATCGTAGCAATAGAGTTCTTATGATTATTAAAACGCGATATCGCATCTCATTTCTATGTTTCATGGTAAGATATTATATGATTTGCGAAGTGTCATGTATTCCTCGTCTACACTTCAAATGAATGTAAATGCGACACTTCCTTGCTAGGAAATAGCGTCTGCAGATGTCTAGGTATCTTAGCAATAGAGTTCTAATGCTTCTTAAAGCGCGATATCGCATCTCATTTCTATGTTTCATGGTAAGATATAATATGACTTGCGAAGTGTTATGTATTCCTCGTCTACACTTCAAATGAATGTAAATGCGACACTTCCTTGCAAGAAAATAGCGTTTGCAGATGTCTACGTATCGTAGCAATAGAGTTCTTATGATTATTAAAACGCGATATCGCATCTCATTTCTATGTTTCATGGTAAGATATTATATGATTTGCGAAGTGTCATGTATTCCTCGTCTACACTTCAAATGAATGTAAATGCGACACTTCCTTGCTAGGAAATAGCGTCTGCAGATGTCTAGGTATCTTAGCAATAGAGTTCTAGTGCTTCTTAAAACGCGATATCGCATCTCATTTCTATGTTTCATGGTAAGATATAATATGACTTGCGAAGTGTTATGTATTCCTCGTCTACACTTCAAATGAATGTAAGTGCGACACTTCCTTGCTAGGAAATAGCGTCTGCAGATTCCTAGGTATCGTAGCAATAGAGTTCTAATGCTTCTTAAAACGCGATATCGTATCTCATTTCTATGTTTCATGGTAAGATGTAATATGATTTGCGAAGTGTTATGCATTCCTCGTCTACGATTCAAATGAATGTAAATGCGACACTTCCTTGCAAGGAAATAGCGTTTGCAGATGTCTACGTATCGTAGCAATAGAGTTCTTATGATTCTTAAACGCGATATCGCATCTCATTTCTATGTTTCATGGTAAGGTATAACATGATTTGCGAACTGCTATGTATTCCTCGTCTACACTTCAAATGGATGTGAATGCGATACTTCCTCGCTAGGAAATAGCGTTTGCAGATGTCTACGTATCGTAGCAATAGAGTTCTTATGATTACTAAAACGCGATATCGCATCTCATTTCTATGTTTCATGGTAAGATATTATATGATTTGCGAAATGTCATGTATTCCTCGTCTACACTTCAAATGAATGTAAATGCGACACTTTCTTGCAAGGAAATAGCGTTTGCAGATGTCTACGTATCGTAGCAATAGAGTTCTTATGATTCTTAAATCGCAATATGGCATCTCATTTCTATGTTTCATGGTAAGATATAATATGATTTGCGAAGTGTCATGTATTCCTCGTCTACACTTCAAATGAATGTAAATGCGACACTTCCTTGCAAGGAAATAGCGTTTGCGGATGTATACGTATCGTAGCAATAGAGTTCTAATGCTTCTTAAAACGCGATATCGCATCTCATTTCTATGTTTCATGGTAAGATATAATATGATTTGCGAAGTGTTATGTATTCCTCGTCTACACATCAACTGAATGTAAATGCGACACTTCCTTGCTAGGAAATAGCGTCTGCAGATGTCTAGGTATCGTAGCAATAGAGTTCTAATGCTTCTTAAAACGCGATATCGCATCTCATTTCTATGTTTCATGGTAAGATATAATATGATTTGCGGAGTGTCATGTATTCCTCGTCTGCACTTCAAATGAATGTAAATGCGACACTATCTTGCAAGGAAATGGCGTTTGCAGATGTCTACGTATCGTAGCAATAGAGTTCTTATGATTCTTAAAACGCGATATCGCATCTCATTTCTATGTTTCATGGTAAGATATAATATGATTTGCGAAGTGTCATGTATTCCTCGTCCACACTTCAAATGAATGTAAATGCGACACTTCCTTGCAAGGAAATAGCGTTTGCGGATGTCTACGTATCGTAGCAATAGAGTTCTAATGCTTCTTAAAACGCGATATCGCATCTCATTTCTATGTTTCATGGTAAGATATAATATGATTTGCGAAGTGTTATGTATTCCTCGTCTACACATCAAGTGAATGTAAATGCGACACTTCCTTGCAAGGAAATAGCGTTTGCAGATGTCTACGTATCGTAGCAATAGAGTTCTAATGCTTCTCAAAACGCGATATCGCATCTCATTTCTATGTTTCATGGTAAGATATAATATGATTTGCGAAGTGTTATGTATTCATCGTCTACACATCAAATGAATGTAAATGCGACACTTCCTTGCAAGGAAATAGCGTTTGCAGATGTCTACGTATCGTAGCAATAGAGTTCTTATGATTATTAAAACGCGATATCGCATCTCATTTCTATGTTTCATGGTAAGATATTATATGATTTGCGAAGTGTTATGTATTCCTCGTCTACACATCAACGGAATGTAAATGCGACACTTCCTTGCTAGGAAATAGCGTCTGCAGATGTCTAGGTATCGTAGCAATAGAGTTCTAATGCTTCTTAAAACGCGATATCGCATCTCATTTCTATGTTTCATGGTAAGATATAATATGATTTGCGGAGTGTCATGTATTCCTCGTCTGCACTTCAAATGAATGTAAATGCGACACTATCTTGCAAGGAAATGGCGTTTGCAGATGTCTACGTATCGTAGCAATAGAGTTCTTATGATTCTTAAAACGCGATATCGCATCTCATTTCTATGTTTCATGGTAAGATATAATATGATTTGCGAAGTGTCATGTATTCCTCGTCCACACTTCAAATGAATGTAAATGCGACACTTCCTTGCAAGGAAATAGCGTTTGCGGATGTCTACGTATCGTAGCAATAGAGTTCTAATGCTTCTTAAAACGCGATATCGCATCTCATTTCTATGTTTCATGGTAAGATATAATATGATTTGCGAAGTGTTATGTATTCCTCGTCTACACATCAAGTGAATGTAAATGCGACACTTCCTTGCAAGGAAATAGCGTTTGCAGATGTCTACGTATCGTAGCAATAGAGTTCTAATGCTTCTCAAAACGCGATATCGCATCTCATTTCTATGTTTCATGGTAAGATATAATATGATTTGCGAAGTGTTATGTATTCATCGTCTACACATCAAATGAATGTAAATGCGACACTTCCTTGCAAGGAAATAGCGTTTGCAGATGTCTACGTATCGTAGCAATAGTGTTCTTATGATTATTAAAACGCGATATCGCATCTCATTTCTATGTTTCATGGTAAGATATTATATGATTTGCGAAGTGTCATGTATTCCTCGTCTACACTTCAAATGAATGTAAATGCGACACTTCCTTGCTAGGAAATAGCGTCTGCAGATGTCTAGGTATCTTAGCAATAGAGTTCTAATGCTTCTTAAAGCGCGATATCGCATCTCATTTCTATGTTTCATGGTAAGATATAATATGACTTGCGAAGTGTTATGTATTCCTCGTCTACACTTCAAATGAATGTAAATGCGACACTTCCTTGCAAGGAAATAGCGTTTGCAGATGTCTACGTATCGTAGCAATAGAGTTCTTATGATTATTAAAACGCGATATCGCATCTCATTTCTATGTTTCATGGTAAGATATTAAATGATTTGCGAAGTGTCATGTATTCCTCGTCTACACTTCAAATGAATGTAAATGCGACACTTCCTTGCTGGGAAATAGCGTCTGCAGATGTCTAGGTATCTTAGCAATAGAGTTCTAGTGCTTCTTAAAACGCGATATCGCATCTCATTTCTATGTTTCATGGTAAGATATAATATGACTTGCGAAGTGTTATGTATTCCTCGTCTACACTTCAAATGAATGTAAATGCGACACTTCCTTGCAAGGAAATAGCGTTTGCAGATGTCTACGTATCGTAGCAATAGAGTTCTTATGATTATTAAAACGCGATATCGCATCTCATTTCTATGTTTCATGGTAAGATATTATATGATTTGCGATGTGTCATGTATTCCTCGTCTACACTTCAAATGAATGTAAATGCGACACTTCCTTGCTAGTAAATAGCGTCTGCAGATGTCTAGGTATCTTAGCAATAGAGTTCTAGTGCTTCTTAAAACGCGATATCGCATCTCATTTCTATGTTTCATGGTAAGATATAATATGACTTGCGAAGTGTTATGTATTCCTCGTCTACACTTCAAATGAATGTAAATGCGACACTTCCTTGCTAGGAAATAGCGTCTGCAGATTCCTAGGTATCGTAGCAATAAAGTTCTAATGCTTCTTAAAACGCGATATCGCATCTCATTTCTATGTTTCATGGTAAGATATAATATGATTTGCGAAGTGTTATGTATTCCTCGTCTACACTTCAAATGAATGTAAATGCGACACTTCCTTGCAAGGATATAGCGTTTGCAGATGTCTAGGTATCGTAGCAATAGAGTTCTAATGCTTCTTAAAACTCGATATAGCATCTCATTTCTATGTTTCATGGTAAGATGTAATATGATTTGCGAAGTGTTATGCATTCCTCGTCTACGATTCAAATGAATGTAAATGCGACACTTCCTTGCAAGGAAATAGCGTTTGCAGATGTCTACGTATCGTAGCAATAGAGTTCTTATGATTCTTAAAACGCGATATCGCATCTCATTTCTATGTTTCATGGTAAGATATTATATGATTTGCGAAATGTCATGTATTCCTCGTCTACACTTCAAATGAATGTAAATGCGACACTTCCTTGCAAGGAAATAGCGTTTGCGGCTATCTACGTATCGTAGCAATAGAGTTCTAATGCTTCTTAAAACGCGATATCGCATCTCATTTCTCTGTTTCATGGTAAGATATAATAGGATTTGCGAAGTGTTATGTTTTCCTCGTCTACACATCAAGTGAATGTAAATGCGACACTTCCTTGCAAGGAAATAACGTTTGCAGATGTCTACGTATCGTAGCAATAGAGTTCTAATGCTTCTCAAAACGTCATATCGCATCTCATTTCTATGTTTCATGGTAAGATATAATATGATTTGCGAAGTGTCATGTATTCCTCGTCTACACTTCAAATGAATGTAAATGCGACACTTCCTTGCAAGGAAATAGCGTTTGCAGATGTCTACGTATCGTAGCAATAGAGTTCTTATGATTCTTAAATCGCAATATGGCATCTCATTTCTATGTTTCATGGTAAGATATTATATGATTTGCGAAGTGTCATGTATTCCTCGTCTACACTTCAAATGAATGTAAATGCGACACTTCCTTGCTAGTAAATAGCGTCTGCAGATGTCTAGGTATCTTAGCAATAGAGTTCTAGTGCTTCTTAAAACGCGATATCGCATCTCATTTCTATGTTTCATGGTAAGATATAATATGACTTGCGAAGTGTTATGTATTCCTCGTCTACACTTCAAATGAATGTAAATGCGACACTTCCTTGCTAGGAAATAGCGTCTGCAGATTCCTAGGTATCGTAGCAATAAAGTTCTAATGCTTCTTAAAACGCGATATCGCATCTCATTTCTATGTTTCATGGTAAGATATAATATGATTTGCGAAGTGTTATGTATTCCTCGTCTACACTTCAAATGAATGTAAATGCGACACTTCCTTGCAAGGATATAGCGTTTGCAGATGTCTAGGTATCGTAGCAATAGAGTTCTAATGCTTCTTAAAACTCGATATAGCATCTCATTTCTATGTTTCATGGTAAGATGTAATATGATTTGCGAAGTGTTATGCATTCCTCGTCTACGATTCAAATGAATGTAAATGCGACACTTCCTTGCAAGGAAATAGCGTTTGCAGATGTCTACGTATCGTAGCAATAGAGTTCTTATGATTCTTAAAACGCGATATCGCATCTCATTTCTATGTTTCATGGTAAGATATTATATGATTTGCGAAATGTCATGTATTCCTCGTCTACACTTCAAATGAATGTAAATGCGACACTTCCTTGCAAGGAAATAGCGTTTGCGGCTATCTACGTATCGTAGCAATAGAGTTCTAATGCTTCTTAAAACGCGATATCGCATCTCATTTCTCTGTTTCATGGTAAGATATAATAGGATTTGCGAAGTGTTATGTTTTCCTCGTCTACACATCAAGTGAATGTAAATGCGACACTTCCTTGCAAGGAAATAACGTTTGCAGATGTCTACGTATCGTAGCAATAGAGTTCTAATGCTTCTCAAAACGTCATATCGCATCTCATTTCTATGTTTCATGGTAAGATATAATATGATTTGCGAAGTGTCATGTATTCCTCGTCTACACTTCAAATGAATGTAAATGCGACACTTCCTTGCAAGGAAATAGCGTTTGCAGATGTCTACGTATCGTAGCAATAGAGTTCTTATGATTCTTAAATCGCAATATGGCATCTCATTTCTATGTTTCATGGTAAGATATTATATGATTTGCGAAGTGTCATGTATTCCTCGTCTACACTTCAAATGAATGTAAATGCGACACTTCCTTGCTAGGAAATAGCGTCTGCAGATATCTAGGTATCTTAGCAATAGAGTTCTAATGCTTCTTAAAGCGCGATATCGCATCTCATTTCTATGTTTCATGGTAAGATATAATATGACTTGCGAAGTGTTATGTATTCCTCGTCTACACTTCAAATGAATGTAAATGCGACACTTCCTTGCAAGGAAATAGCGTTTGCAGATGTCTACGTATCGTAGCAATAGAGTTCTTATGATTATTAAAACGCGATATCGCATCTCATTTCTACGTTTCATGGTAAGATATTATATGATTTGCGAAGTGTCATGTATTCCTCGTCTACACTTCAAATGAATGTAAATGCGACACTTCCTTGCTAGTAAATAGCGTCTGCAGATGTCTAGGTATCTTAGCAATAGAGTTCTAGTGCTTCTTAAAACGCGATATCGCATCTCATTTCTATGTTTCATGGTAAGATATAATATGACTTGCGAAGTGTTATGTATTCCTCGTCTACACTTCAAATGAATGTAAATGCGACACTTCCTTGCTAGGAAATAGCGTCTGCAGATTCCTAGGTATCGTAGCAATAAAGTTCTAATGCTTCTTAAAACGCGATATCGCATCTCATTTCTATGTTTCATGGTAAGATATAATATGATTTGCGAAGTGTTATGTATTCCCCGTCTACACTTCAAATGAATGTAAATGCGACACTTCCTTGCAAGGATATAGCGTTTGCAGATGTCTAGGTATCGTAGCAATAGAGTTCTAATGCTTCTTAAAACTCGATATAGCATCTCATTTCTATGTTTCATGGTAAGATGTAATATGATTTGCGAAGTGTTATGCATTCCTCGCCTACGATTCAAATGAATGTAAATGCGACACTTCCTTGCAAGGAAATAGCGTTTGCAGATGTCTACGTATCGTAGCAATAGAGTTCTTATGATTCTTAAAACGCGATATCGCATCTCATTTCTATGTTTCATGGTAAGGTATAACATGATTTGCGAAGTGTTATGTATTCCTCGTCTACACTTCAAATGAATGTGAATGCGATACTTCCTCGCTAGGAAATAGCGTTTGCAGATGTCTACGTATCGTAGCAATAGAGTTCTTATGATTACTAAAACGCGATATCGCATCTCATTTCTATGTTTCATGGTAAGATATAATAGGATTTGCGAAGTGTTATGTATTCCTCGTCTACACATCAAGTGAATGTAAATGCGACACTTCCTTGCAAGGAAATAACGTTTGCAGATGTCTACGTATCGTAGCAATAGAGTTCTAATGCTTCTCAAAACGTCATATCGCATCTCATTTCTATGTTTCATGGTAAGATATAATATGATTTGCGAAGTGTCATGTATTCCTCGTCTACACTTCAAATGAATGTAAATGCGACACTTCCTTGCAAGGAAATAGCGTTTGCAGATGTCTACGTATCGTAGCAATAGAGTTCTTATGATTCTTAAATCGCAATATGGCATCTCATTTCTATGTTTCATGTTAAGATATAATATGATTTGCGAAGTGTCATGTATTCCTCGTCTACACTTCAAATGAATGTAAATGCGACCCTTCCTTGCTAGGAAATAGCGTCTGCAGATGTCTAGGTATCGTAGCAATAGAGTTCTAATGCTTCTTAAAACGCGATATCGCATCCCATTTCTGTGTTTCATGGTAAGATATAATATGATTTGCGGAGTGTCATGTATTCCTCGTCTGCACTTCAAATGAATGTAAATGCGACACTATCTTGCAAGGAAATGGCGTTTGCAGATGTCTGCGTATCGTAGCAATAGAGTTCTTATGATTCTTAAATCGCGATATGGCATCTCATTTCTATGTTTCATGGTAAGATATAATATGATTTGCGAAGTGTCATGTATTCCTCGTCTACACTTCAAATGAATGTAAATGCGACACTTCCTTGCTAGGAAATAGGGTCTGCAGATGTCTAGGTATCGTAGCAATAGAGTTCTAATGATTCTCAAAACGCGATATCGCATCTCATTTCTATGTTTCATGGTAAGATATAATATGATTTGCGAAGTGTTATGTATTCATCGTCTACACATCAAATGAATGTAAATGCGACACTTCCTTGCTAGGAAATAGCGTCTGCAGATTCCTAGGTATCGTAGCAATAGAGTTCTAATGCTTCTTAAAACGCGATATCGCATCTCATTTCTATGTTTCATGGTAAGATATAATATGATTTGCGAAGTGTTATGTATTCCTCGTCTACACTTCAAATGAATGTAAATGCGACACTTCCTTGCAAGGATATAGCGTTTGCAGATGTCTAGGTATCGTAGCATTAGAGTTCTAATGCTTCTTAAAACTCGATATAGCATCTCATTTCTATGTTTCATGGTAAGATGTAATATGATTTGCGAAGTGTTATGCATTCCTCGTCTACGATTCAAATGAATGTAAATGCGACACTTCCTTGCAAGGAAATAGCGTTTGCAGATGTCTACGTATCGTAGCAATAGAGTTCTTATGATTCTTAAAACGCGATATCGCATCTCATTTCTATGTTTCATGGTAAGGTATAACATGATTTGCGAAGTGTTATGTATTCCTCGTCTACACTTCAAATGAATGTGAATGCGATACTTCCTCGCTAGGAAATAGCGTTTGCAGATGTCTACGTATCGTAGCAATAGAGTTCTTATGATTACTAAAACGCGATATCGCATCTCATTTCTATGTTTCATGGTAAGATATTATATGATTTGCGAAGTGTCATGTATTCCTCGTCTACACTTCAAATGAATGTAAATGCGACACTTCCTTGCAAGGAAATAGCGTTTGCGGATATCTACGTATCGTGGCAATAGAGTTCTAATGCTTCTTAAAACGCGATATCGCATCTCATTTCTATGTTTCATGGTAAGATATAATATGATTTGCGAAGTGTTATGTATTCCTCGTCTACACATCAAGTGAATGTAAATGCGACACTTCCTTGCAAGGAAATAGCGTTTGCAGATGTCTACGTATCGTAGCAATAGAGTTCTAATGCTTCTCAAAACGTCATATCGCATCTCATTTCTATGTTTCATGGTAAGATATAATATGATTTGCGAAGTGTCATGTATTCCTCGTCTACACTTCAAATGAATGTAAATGCTACACTTCCTTGCAAGGAAATAGCGTTTGCAGATGTCTACGTATCGTAGCAATAGAGTTCTTATGATTCTTAAATCGCAATATGGCATCTCATTTCTATGTTTCATGGTAAAATATAATATGATTTGCGAAGTGTCATGTATTCCTCGTCTACACTTCAAATGAATGTAAATGCGACACTTCCTTGCTAGGAAATAGCGTCTGCAGATGTCTAGGTATCGTAGCAATAGAGTTCTAATGCTTCTTAAAACGCGATATCGCATCTCATTTCTGTGTTTCATGGTAAGATATAATATGATTTGCGGAGTGTCATGTATTCCTCGTCTGCAATTCAAATGAATGTAAATGCGACACTATCTTGCAAGGAAATGGCGTTTGCAGATGTCTGCGTATAGTAGCAATAGAGTTCTTATGATTCTTAAATCGCGATATGGCATCTCATTTCTATGTTTCATGGTAAGATATAATATGATTTGCGAAGTGTCATGTATTCCTCGTCTACACTTCAAATGAATGTAAATGCGACACTTCCTTGCTAGGAAATAGGGTCTGCAGATGTCTAGGTATCGTAGCAATAGAGTTCTAATGCTTCTTAAAACTCGATATCGCATCTCATTTCTATGTTTCATGGTAAGATGTAATATGATTTGCGAAGTGTTATGCATTCCTCGTCTACGATTCAAATGAATGTAAATGCGACACTTCCTTGCAAGGAAATAGCGTTTGCAGATGTCTACGTATCGTAGCAATAGAGTTCTTATGATTCTTAAAACGCCATATCGCACCTCATTTCTATGTTTCATGGTAAGATATAATAT
Source organism: Xylocopa sonorina (assembly GCF_050948175.1). Classification (NCBI taxonomy): domain Eukaryota; kingdom Metazoa; phylum Arthropoda; class Insecta; order Hymenoptera; family Apidae; genus Xylocopa; species Xylocopa sonorina. Next base: position 349,856 of record NW_027490249.1, read on the forward strand.
GATTTGCGAAGTGTCATGTATTCCTCGTCCACACTTCAAATGAATGTAAATGCGACACTTCCTTGCTAGGAAATAGGGTCTGCAGATGTCTAGGTATCGTAGCAATAGAGTTCTAATGCTTCTTAAAACTCGATATCGCATCTCATTTCTATGTTTCATGGTAAGATGTAATATGATTTGCGAAGTGTTATGCATTCCTCGTCTACGATTCAAATGAATGTAAATGCGACACTTCCTTGCAAGGAAATAGCGTTTGCAGATGTCTACGTATCGTAGCAATAGAGTTCTTATGATTCTTAAAACGCCATATCGCATCTCATTTCTATGTTTCATGGTAAGATATAATATGATTTGCGAAGTGTCATGTATTCCTCGTCCACACTTCAAATGAATGTAAATGCGACACTTCCTTGCAAGGAGATAGCGTTTGCGGATGTCTACGTATCGTAGCAATAGAGTTCTAATGCTTCTTAAAACGCGATATCGCATCTCATTTCTATGTTTCATGGTAAGATATAATATGATTTGCGAAGTGTTATGTATTCCTCGTCTACACATCAAGTGAATGTAAATGCGACACTTCCTTGCAAGGAAATAGCGTTTGCAGATGTCTACGTATCGTAGCAATAGAGTTCTAATGCTTCTCAAAACGCGATATCGCATCTCATTTCTATGTTTCATGGTAAGATATAATATGATTTGCGAAGTGTTATGTATTCATCGTCTACACATCAAATGAATGTAAATGCGACACTTCCTTGCAAGGAAATAGCGTTTGCAGATGTCTACGTATCGTAGCAATAGAGTTCTTATGATTATTAAAACGCGATATCGCATCTCATTTCTATGTTTCATGGTAAGATATTATATGATTTGCGAAGTGTCATGTGTTCCTCGTCTACACTTCAAATGAATGTAAATGCGACACTTCCTTGCTAGGAAATAGCGTCTGCAGATGTCTAGGTATCTTAGCAATAGAGTTCTAGTGCTTCTTAAAACGCGATATCGCATCTCATTTCTATGTTTCATGGTAAGATATAATATGACTTGCGAAGTGTTATGTATTCCTCGTCTACACTTCAAATGAATGTAAATGCGACACTTCCTTGCTAGGAAATAGCGTCTGCAGATTCCTAGGTATCGTAGCAATAGAGTTCTAATGCTTCTTAAAACGCGATATCGCATCTCATTTCTATGCTTCATGGTAAGATATAATATGATTTGCGAAGTGTTATGTATTCCTCGTCTACACTTCAAATGAATGTAAATGCGACACTTCCTTGCAAGGATATAGCGTTTGCAGATGTCTAGGTATCGTAGTAATAGAGTTCTAATGCTTCTTAAAACTCGATATAGCATCTCATTTCTATGTTTCATGGTAAGATGTAATATGTTTTGCGAAGTGTTATGCATTCCTCGTCTACGATTCAAATGAATGTAAATGCGACACTTCCTTGCAAGGAAATAGCGTTTGCAGATGTCTACGTATCGTAGCAATAGAGTTCTTATGATTACTAAAACGCGATATCGCATCTCATTTCTATGTTTCATGGTAAGATATTATATGATTTGCGAAGTGTCATGTATTCCTCGTCTACACTTCAAATGAATGTAAATGCGACACTTCCTTGCAAGGAAATAGCGTTTGCGGATATCTACGTATCGTAGCAATAGAGTTCTAATGCTTCTTAAAACGCGATATCGCATCTCATTTCTATGTTTCATGGTAAGATATAATATGATTTGCGAAGTGTTATGTATTCCTCGTCTACACATCAAGTGAATGTAAATGCGACACTTCCTAGCAAGGAAATAGCGTTTGCAGATGTCTACGTATCGTAGCAATAGAGTTCTAATGCTTCTCAAAACGTCATATCGCATCTCATTTCTATGTTTCATGGTAAGATATAATATGATTTGCGGAGTGTCATGTATTCCTCGTCTGCAATTCAAATGAATGTAAATGCGACACTATCTTGCAAGGAAATGGCGTTTGCAGATGTCTGCGTATCGTAGCAATAGAGTTCTTATGATTCTTAAATCGCGATATGGCATCTCATTTCTATGTTTCATGGTAAGATATAATATGATTTGCGAAGTGTCATGTATTCCTCGTCTACACTTCAAATGAATGTAAATGCGACACTTCCTTGCTAGGAAATAGGGTCTGCAGATGTCTAGGTATCGTAGCAATAGTGTTCTAATGCTTCTTAAAACTCGATATCGCATCTCATTTCTATGTTTCATGGTAAGATGTAATATGATTTGCGAAGTGTTATGCATTCCTCGTCTACGATTCAAATGAATGTAAATGCGACACTTCCTTGCAAGGAAATAGCGTTTGCAGATGTCTACGTATCGTAGCAATAGAGTTCTTATGATTCTTAAAACGCCATATCGCATCTCATTTCTATGTTTCATGGTAAGATATAATATGATTTGCGAAGTGTCATGTATTCCTCGTCCACACTTCAAATGAATGTAAATGCGACACTTCCTTGCAAGGAAATAGCGTTTGCGGATGTCTACGTATCGTAGCAATAGAGTTCTAATGCTTCTTAAAACGCGATATCGCATCTCATTTCTATGTTTCATGGTAAGATATAATATGATTTGCGAAGTGTTATGTATTCCTCGTCTACACATCAAGTGAATGTAAATGCGACACTTCCTTGCAAGGAAATAGCGTTTGCAGATGTCTACGTATCGCAGCAATAGAGTTCTAATGCTTCTCAAAACGCGATATCGCATCTCATTTCTATGTTTCATGGTAAGATATAATATGATTTGCGAAGTGTTATGTATTCATCGTCTACACATCAAATGAATGTAAATGCGACACTTCCTTGCAAGGAAATAGCGTTTGCAGATGTCTACGTATCGTAGCAATAGAGTTCTTATGATTATTAAAACGCGATATCGCATCTCATTTCTATGTTTCATGGTGAGATATTATATGATTTGCGAAGTGTCATGTATTCCTCGTCTACACTTCAAATGAATGTAAATGCGACACTTCCTTGCTAGGAAATAGCGTCTGCAGATGTCTAGGTATCTTAGCAATAGAGTTCTAATGCTTCTTAAAACGCGATATCGCATCTCATTTCTATGTTTCATGGTAAGATATAATATGACTTGCGAAGTGTTATGTATTCCTCGTCTACACTTCAAATGAATGTAAATGCGACACTTCCTTGCAAGGAAATAGCGTTTGCAGATGTCTACGTATCGTAGCAATAGAGTTCTAATGCTTCTTAAAACGCGATATCGCATCTCATTTCTATGTTTCATGGTAAGATATAATATGACTTGCGAAGTGTTATGTATTCCTCGTCTACACTTCAAATGAATGTAAATGCGACACTTCCTTGCAAGGATATAGCGTTTGCAGATGTCTAGGTATCGTAGCAATAGAGTTCTAATGCTTCTTAAAACGCGATATCGCATCTCATTTCTATGTTTCATGGTAAGATGTAATATGATTTGCGAAGTGTTATGCATTCCTCGTCTACGATTCAAATGAATGTAAATGCGACACTTCCTTGCAAGGAAATAGCGTTTGCAGATGTCTACGTATCGTAGCAATAGAGTTCTTATGATTCTTAAAACGCGATATCGCATCTCATTTCTATGTTTCATGGTAAGGTATAACATGATTTGCGAAGTGTTATGTATTCCTCGTCTACACTTCAAATGAATGTGAATGCGATACTTCCTCGCTAGGAAATAGCGTTTGCAGATGTCTACGTATCGTAGCAATAGAGCTCTTATGATTACTAAAACGCGATATCGCATCTCATTTCTATGTTTCATGGTAAGATATTATATGATTTGCGAAGTGTCATGTATTCCTCGTCTACACTTCAAATGAATGTAAATGCGACACTTCCTTGCAAGGAAATAGCGTTTGCGGATATCTACGTATCGTAGCAATAGAGTTCTAATGTTTCTTAAAACGCGATATCGCATCTCATTTCTATGTTTCATGGTAAGATATAATATGATTTGCGAAGTGTTATGTATTCCTCGTCTACACATCAAGTGAATGTAAATGCGACACTTCCTTGCAAGGAAATAGCGTTTGCAGATGTCTACGTATCGTAGCAATAGAGTTCTAATGCTTCTCAAAACGTCATATCGCATCTCATTTCTATGTTTCATTGTAAGATATAATATGATTTGCGAAGTGTTATGTATTCATCGTCTACACATCAAATGAATGTAAATGCGACACTTCCTTGCAAGGAAATAGCGTTTGCAGATGTCTATGTATCGTAGCAATAGAGTTCTTATGATTCTTAAAACGCGATATCGCATCTCATTTCTATGTTTCATGGTAAGATATTATATGATTTACGAAGTGTCATGTATTCCTCGTCTACACTTCAAATGAATGTAAATGCGACACTTCCTTGCAAGGAAATAGCGTTTGCAGATGTCTACGTATCGTAGCAATAGAGTTCTAATGCTTCTTAAAACGCGATATCGCATCTCATTTCCATGTTTCATGGTAAGATATAATATGATTTGCGAAGTGTTATGTATTCCTCGTCTACACATCAACTGAATGTAAATACGACACTTCCTTGCAAGGAAATAGCGTTTGCAGATATCTACGTATCGTAGCAATGGATTTCTAATGCTTCTTAAAACGCGATATCGCACCTCATTTTTATGTTTCATGGTAAGATATAATATGATTTGCTAAGTCTCATGTATTCCTCGTCCACACTTCAAATGAATGTAAATGCGACACTTCCTTGCAAGGAAATAGCGTTTGCAGATGTCTACGTATCGTTGCAATAGAGTTCTTATGATTCTTAAAACGCTATATCGCATCTCATTTCTATGTTTCATGGTAAGATATAATATGATTTGCGGAGTGTTATGTTTTCCTCGTCTACACTTCAAATGAATGTAAATGCGACACTTCCTTGCAAGGAAATAGCGTTTGCGGATATCTACGTATCGTAGCAATAGAGTTCTAATGCTTCTTAAAACGCGATATCGCATCTCATTTCTATGTTTCATGGTAAGATATAATATGATTTGCGAAGTGTTATGTATTCCTCGTCTACACATCAAATGAATGTAAATGCGACACTTCCTAGCAAGGAAATAGCGTTTGCAGATGTCTACGTATCGTAGCAATAGAGTTCTAATGCTTCTCAAAACGTCATATCGCATCTCATTTCTATGTTTCATGGTAAGATATAATATGATTTGCGGAGTGTCATGTATTCCTCGTCTGCAATTCAAATGAATGTAAATGCGACACTATCTTGCAAGGAAATGGCGTTTGCAGATGTCTGCGTATCGTAGCAATAGAGTTCTTATGATTCTTAAATCGCGATATGGCATCTCATTTCTATGTTTCATGGTAAGATATAATATGATTTGCGAAGTGTCATGTATTCCTCGTCTACACTTCAAATGAATGTAAATGCGACACTTCCTTGCTAGGAAATAGGGTCTGCAGATGTCTAGGTATCGTAGCAATAGTGTTCTAATGCTTCTTAAAACTCGATATCGCATCTCATTTCTATGTTTCATGGTAAGATGTAATATGATTTGCGAAGTGTTATGCATTCCTCGTCTACGATTCAAATGAATGTAAATGCGACACTTCCTTGCAAGGAAATAGCGTTTGCAGATGTCTACGTATCGTAGCAATAGAGTTCTTATGATTCTTAAAACGCCATATCGCATCTCATTTCTATGTTTCATGGTAAGATATAATATGATTTGCGAAGTGTCATGTATTCCTCGTCCACACTTCAAATGAATGTAAATGCGACACTTCCTTGCAAGGAAATAGCGTTTGCGGATGTCTACGTATCGTAGCAATAGAGTTCTAATGCTTCTTAAAACGCGATATCGCATCTCATTTCTATGTTTCATGGTAAGATATAATATGATTTGCGAAGTGTTATGTATTCCTCGTCTACACATCAAGTGAATGTAAATGCGACACTTCCTTGCAAGGAAATAGCGTTTGCAGATGTCTACGTATCGCAGCAATAGAGTTCTAATGCTTCTCAAAACGCGATATCGCATCTCATTTCTATGTTTCATGGTAAGATATAATATGATTTGCGAAGTGTTATGTATTCATCGTCTACACATCAAATGAATGTAAATGCGACACTTCCTTGCAAGGAAATAGCGTTTGCAGATGTCTACGTATCGTAGCAATAGAGTTCTTATGATTATTAAAACGCGATATCGCATCTCATTTCTATGTTTCATGGTGAGATATTATATGATTTGCGAAGTGTCATGTATTCCTCGTCTACACTTCAAATGAATGTAAATGCGACACTTCCTTGCTAGGAAATAGCGTCTGCAGATGTCTAGGTATCTTAGCAATAGAGTTCTAATGCTTCTTAAAACGCGATATCGCATCTCATTTCTATGTTTCATGGTAAGATATAATATGACTTGCGAAGTGTTATGTATTCCTCGTCTACACTTCAAATGAATGTAAATGCGACACTTCCTTGCAAGGAAATAGCGTTTGCAGATGTCTACGTATCGTAGCAATAGAGTTCTAATGCTTCTTAAAACGCGATATCGCATCTCATTTCTATGTTTCATGGTAAGATATAATATGACTTGCGAAGTGTTATGTATTCCTCGTCTACACTTCAAATGAATGTAAATGCGACACTTCCTTGCAAGGATATAGCGTTTGCAGATGTCTAGGTATCGTAGCAATAGAGTTCTAATGCTTCTTAAAACGCGATATCGCATCTCATTTCTATGTTTCATGGTAAGATGTAATATGATTTGCGAAGTGTTATGCATTCCTCGTCTACGATTCAAATGAATGTAAATGCGACACTTCCTTGCAAGGAAATAGCGTTTGCAGATGTCTACGTATCGTAGCAATAGAGTTCTTATGATTCTTAAAACGCGATATCGCATCTCATTTCTATGTTTCATGGTAAGGTATAACATGATTTGCGAAGTGTTATGTATTCCTCGTCTACACTTCAAATGAATGTGAATGCGATACTTCCTCGCTAGGAAATAGCGTTTGCAGATGTCTACGTATCGTAGCAATAGAGCTCTTATGATTACTAAAACGCGATATCGCATCTCATTTCTATGTTTCATGGTAAGATATTATATGATTTGCGAAGTGTCATGTATTCCTCGTCTACACTTCAAATGAATGTAAATGCGACACTTCCTTGCAAGGAAATAGCGTTTGCGGATATCTACGTATCGTAGCAATAGAGTTCTAATGTTTCTTAAAACGCGATATCGCATCTCATTTCTATGTTTCATGGTAAGATATAATATGATTTGCGAAGTGTTATGTATTCCTCGTCTACACATCAAGTGAATGTAAATGCGACACTTCCTTGCAAGGAAATAGCGTTTGCAGATGTCTACGTATCGTAGCAATAGAGTTCTAATGCTTCTCAAAACGTCATATCGCATCTCATTTCTATGTTTCATTGTAAGATATAATATGATTTGCGAAGTGTTATGTATTCATCGTCTACACATCAAATGAATGTAAATGCGACACTTCCTTGCAAGGAAATAGCGTTTGCAGATGTCTATGTATCGTAGCAATAGAGTTCTTATGATTCTTAAAACGCGATATCGCATCTCATTTCTATGTTTCATGGTAAGATATTATATGATTTACGAAGTGTCATGTATTCCTCGTCTACACTTCAAATGAATGTAAATGCGACACTTCCTTGCAAGGAAATAGCGTTTGCAGATGTCTACGTATCGTAGCAATAGAGTTCTAATGCTTCTTAAAACGCGATATCGCATCTCATTTCCATGTTTCATGGTAAGATATAATATGATTTGCGAAGTGTTATGTATTCCTCGTCTACACATCAACTGAATGTAAATACGACACTTCCTTGCAAGGAAATAGCGTTTGCAGATATCTACGTATCGTAGCAATGGATTTCTAATGCTTCTTAAAACGCGATATCGCACCTCATTTTTATGTTTCATGGTAAGATATAATATGATTTGCTAAGTCTCATGTATTCCTCGTCCACACTTCAAATGAATGTAAATGCGACACTTCCTTGCAAGGAAATAGCGTTTGCAGATGTCTACGTATCGTTGCAATAGAGTTCTTATGATTCTTAAAACGCTATATCGCATCTCATTTCTATGTTTCATGGTAAGATATAATATGATTTGCGGAGTGTTATGTTTTCCTCGTCTACACTTCAAATGAATGTAAATGCGACACTTCCTTGCAAGGAAATAGCGTTTGCAGATGTCTACGTATCGTAGCAATAGAGTTCTTATGATCCTTAAAACGCGATATCTCATCTCATTTCTATGTTTCATGGTAAGATATAATATGATTTGCGGAGTGTTATATATTCCTCGCTACACTTCAAATGAATGTAAATGCGACAATTCCTTGCAAGGAAATAGCGTTTGCAAATGTCTACCTATCGTAGCAGTAGTGTTCTAATGCTTCTTAGAACGCGATGTCGCATCTCATTTCTATGTTTCATGGTAAGATATAATATGATTTGCGAAGTGTTATGTATTCCTCGTCTACACTTCAAATGAATGTAAATGCGACACTTCCTTGCAAGGAAATAGCGTTTGCAGATGTCTACGTATCGTAGCAATAGAGTTCTTATGATTCTTAAAACGCGATATCGCATCTCTTTTCTATGTTTCATGGTAAGTTATAACATGATTTGCGAAGTGTTATGTATTCCTCGTCTACACTTCAAATGAATGTAAATGCGACAATTCCTTGCAAGGAAATAGCGTTTGCAAATGTCTACCTATCGTAGCAGTTGTGTTCTAATGCTTCTTAGAACGCGATGTCGCATCTCATTTCTATGTTTCATGGTAAGATATAATATGATTTGCGAAGTGTTATGTATTCCTCGTCTACACTTCAAATGAATGTGAATGCGATACTTCCTCGCTAGGAAATAGCGTTTGCAGATGTCTACGTATCGTAGCAATAGCTTTCTAGTGCTCCATAAAACGCGATATCGCATCCCATTTCTATGTTTCATGGTAAGATACAATAAGATTTGCGAAGTGTTATGTATTCCTCGTCTACACATCAACTGAATGTAAATGCGACACTTCCTTGCAAGGAAATAGCGTTTGCAGATGTCTACGTATCGTACCAATAGAGTTCTAATGCTTCTCAAAACGCGATATCGCAACTCATTTCTATGTTTCATGGTAAGATATAATATGATTTGCGAAGTGTTATGTATTCATCGTCTACACATCAAATGAATGTAAATGCGACACTTCCTTGCAAGGAAATAGCGTTTGCAGATGTCTACGTATCGTAGCAATAGAGTTCTTATGATTCTTAAAACGCGATATCGCATCTCATTTCTATGTTTCATGGTAAGATATTATATGATTTGCGAAGTGTCATTTATTCCTCGTCTACCCTTCAAATGAATGTAAATGCGACACTTCCTTGCAAGGAAATAGCGTTTGCAGATGTCCACGTATCGTAGCAATAGAGTTCTAATGCTTCTTAAAACGCGATATCGCATCTCATTTCTATGTTTCATGGTAAGGTATAACGTGATTTGCGAAGTGTTATGTATTCCTCGTCTACACTTCAAATGAATGTGAATGCGATACTTCCTCGCTAGGAAATAGCGTTTGCAGATGTCTACGTATCGTAGCAATAGCTTTCTAGTGCTTCTTAAAGCGCGATTTCGCATCCCATTTCTATGTTTCATGGTAAGATATAATATGATTTGCGAAGTGTTATGTATTCCTCGTCTACACATCAAATGAATGTAAATGCGACACATCCTTGCAAGGAAATAGCGTTTTCACAAGTCTACGTATCGTAGCAATAGAGTTCTTATGATTCTTGAAACGTGATATCGCATCTCATTTCTATGTTTCATGGTAAGGTATAACATGATTTGCGAAGTGTTATGTATTCCTCGTCTACACTTCAAATGAATGTGAATGCGATACTTCCTCGCTAGGAAATAGCGTTTGCAGATGTCTACGTATCGTAGCAATAGATTTCTTATGATTACTAAAACGCGATATCGCATCTCATTTCTATGTTTCATGGTAAGATATTATATGATTTGCGAAGTGTCATGTATTCCTCGTCTACACTTCAAATGAATGTAAATGTGACACTTCCTTGCAAGGAAATAGCGTTTGCGGATATCTACGTATCGTAGCAATAGAGTTCTAATGCTTCTTAAAACGCGATATCGCATCTCATTTCTATGTTTCATGGTAAGATATAATATGATTTGCGAAGTGTTATGTATTCCTCGTCTACACATCAAGTGAATGTAAATGCGACACTTCCTTGCAAGGAAATAGCGTTTGCAGATGTCTACGTATCGTAGCAATAGAGTTCTAATGCTTCTCAAAACGTCATATCGCATCTCATTTCTATGTTTCATGGTAAGATATAATATGATTTGCGGAGTGTCATGTATTCCTCGTCTGCAATTCAAATGAATGTAAATGCGACACTATCTTGCAAGGAAATGGCGTTTGCAGATGTCTGCGTATCGTAGCAATAGAGTTCTTATGATTCTTAAATCGCGATATGGCATCTCATTTCTATGTTTCATGGTAAGATATAATATGATTTGCGAAGTGTCATGTATTCCTCGTCTACACTTCAAATGAATGTAAATGCGACACTTCCTTGCTAGGAAATAGGGTCTGCAGATGTCTAGGTATCGTAGCAATAGAGTTCTAATGCTTCTTAAAACTCGATATCGCATCTCATTTCTATGTTTCATGGTAAGATGTAATATGATTTGCGAAGTGTTATGCATTCCTCGTCTACGATTCAGATGAATGTAAATGCGACACTTCCTTGCAAGGAAATAGCGTTTGCAGATGTCTACGTATCGTAGCAATAGAGTTCTTATGATTCTTAAAACGCCATATCGCATCTCATTTCTATGTTTCATGGTAAGATATAATATGATTTGCGAAGTGTCATGTATTCCTCGTCCACACTTCAAATGAATGTAAATGCGACACTTCCTTGCAAGGAAATAGCGTTTGCGGATGTCTACGTATCGTAGCAATAGAGTTCTAATGCTTCTTAAAACGCGATATCGCATCTCATTTCTATGTTTCATGGTAAGATATAATATGATTTGCGAAGTGTTATGTATTCCTCGTCTACACATCAAGTGAATGTAAATGCGACACTTCCTTGCAAGGAAATAGCGTTTGCAGATGTCTACGTATCGTAGCAATAGAGTTCTAATGCTTCTCAAAACGCGATATCGCATCTCATTTCTATGTTTCATGTTAAGATATAATATGATTTGCGAAGTGTTATGTATTCATCGTCTACACATCAAATGAATGTAAATGCGACACTTTCTTGCAAGGAAATAGCGTTTGCAGATGTCTACGTATCGTAGCAATAGAGTTCTTATGATTATTAAAACGCGATATCGCATCTCATTTCTATGTTTCATGGTGAGATATTATATGATTTGCGAAGTGTCATGTATTCCTCGTCTACACTTCAAATGAATGTAAATGCGACACTTCCTTGCTAGGAAATAGCGTCTGCAGATGTCTAGGTATCTTAGCAATAGAGTTCTAATGCTTCTCAAAACGCGATATCGCATCTCATTTCTATGTTTCATGGTAAGATATAATATGACTTGCGAAGTGTTATGTATTCCTCGTCTACACTTCAAATGAATGTAAATGCGACACTTCCTTGCAAGGAAATAGCGTTTGCAGATGTCTACGTATCGTAGCAATAGAGTTCTAATGCTTCTTAAAACGCGATATCGCATCTCATTTCTATGTTTCATGGTAAGATATAATATGACTTGCGAAGTGTTATGTATTCCTCGTCTACACTTCAAATGAATGTAAATGCGACACTTCCTTGCAAGGATATAGCGTCTGCAGATGTCTAGGTATCTTAGCAATAGAGTTCTAATGCTTCTTAAAACGCGATATCGCATCTCATTTCTATGTTTCATGGTAAGATATAATATGACTTGCGAAGTGTTATGTATTCCTCGTCTACACTTCAAATGAATGTAAATGCGACACTTCCTTGCAAGGAAATAGCGTTTGCAGATGTCTACGTATCGTAGCAATAGAGTTCTAATGCTTCTTAAAACGCGATATCGCATCTCATTTCTATGTTTCATGGTAAGATATAATATGACTTGCGAAGTGTTATGTATTCCTCGTCTACACTTCAAACGAATGTAAATGCGACACTTCCTTGCAAGGATATAGCGTTTGCAGATGTCTAGGTATCGTAGCAATAGAGTTCTAATGCTTCTTAAAACGCGATATCGCATCTCATTTCTATGTTTCATGGTAAGATGTAATATGATTTGCGAAGTGTTATGCATTCCTCGTCTACGATTCAAATGAATGTAAATGCGACACTTCCTTGCAAGGAAATAGCGTTTGCAGATGTCTACGTATCGTAGCAATAGAGTTCTTATGATTCTTAAAGCGCGATATCGCATCTCATTTCTATGTTTCATGGTAAGGTATAACATGATTTGCGAAGTGTTATGTATTCCTCGTCTACACTTCAAATGAATGTGAATGCGATACTTCCTCGCTAGGAAATAGCGTTTGCAGATGTCTACGTATCGTAGCAATAGAGTTCTTATGATTACTAAAACGCGATATCGCATCTCATTTCTATGTTTCATGGTAAGATATTATATGATTTGCGAAGTGTCATGTATTCCTCGTCTACACTTCAAATGAATGTAAATGCGACACTTCCTTGCAAGGAAATAGCGTTTGCGGATATCTACGTATCGTAGCAATAGAGTTCTAATGTTTCTTAAAACGCGATATCGCATCTCATTTCTATGTTTCATGGTAAGATATAATATGATTTGCGAAGTGTTATGTATTCCTCGTCTACACATCAAGTGAATGTAAATGCGACACTTCCTTGCAAGGAAATAGCGTTTGCAGATGTCTACGTATCGTAGCAATAGAGTTCTAATGCTTCTTAAAACGCGATATCGCATCTCATTTCTATGTTTCATGGTAAGATATAATATGATTTGCGAAGTGTTATGTATTCCTCGTCTACACATCAACTGAATGTAAATACGACACTTCCTTGCAAGGAAATAGCGTTTGCAGATATCTACGTATCGTAGCAATGGATTTCTAATGCTTCTTAAAACGCGATATCGCATCTCATTTTTATGTTTCATGGTAAGATATAATATGATTTGCTAAGTCTCATGTATTCCTCGTCCACACTTCAAATGAATGTAAATGCGACACTTCCTTGCAAGGAAATAGCGTTTGCAGATGTCTACGTATCGTTGCAATAGAGTTCTTATGATTCTTAAAACGCTATATCGCATCTCATTTCTATGTTTCATGGTAAGATATAATATGATTTGCGGAGTGTTATGTTTTCCTCGTCTACACTTCAAATGAATGTAAATGCGACACTTCCTTGCAAGGAAATAGCGTTTGCAGATGTCTACGTATCGTTGCAATAGAGTTCTTATGATTCTTAAAACGCTATATCGCATCTCATTTCTATGTTTCATGGTAAGATATAATATGATTTGCGGAGTGTTATGTTTTCCTCGTCTACACTTCAAATGAATGTAAATGCGACACTTCCTTGCAAGGAAATAGCGTTTGCAGATGTCTACGTATCGTAGCAATAGAGTTCTTATGATTCTTAAAACGCGATATCGCATCTCATTTCTATGTTTCATGGTAAGATATAATATGATTTGCGGAGTGTTATATATTCCTCGCTACACTTCAAATGAATGTAAATGCGACAATTCCTTGCAAGGAAATAGCGTTTGCAAATGTCTACCTATCGTAGCAGTAGTGTTCTAATGCTTCTTAGAACGCGATGTCGCATCTCATTTCTATGTTTCATGGTAAGATATAATATGATTTGCGAAGTGTTATGTATTCCTCGTCTACACTTCAAATGAATGTAAATGCGACACTTCCTTGCAAGGAAATAGCGTTTGCAGATGTCTACGTATCGTAGCAATAGAGTTCTTATGATTCTTAAAACGCGATATCGCATCTCTTTTCTATGTTTCATGGTAAGTTATAACATGATTTGCGAAGTGTTATGTATTCCTCGTCTACACTTCAAATGAATGTAAATGCGACAATTCCTTGCAAGGAAATAGCGTTTGCAAATGTCTACCTATCGTAGCAGTTGTGTTCTAATGCTTCTTAGAACGCGATGTCGCATCTCATTTCTATGTTTCATGGTAAGATATAATATGATTTGCGAAGTGTTATGTATTCCTCGTCTACACTTCAAATGAATGTGAATGCGATACTTCCTCGCTAGGAAATAGCGTTTGCAGATGTCTACGTATCGTAGCAATAGCTTTCTAGTGCTTCATAAAACGCGATATCGCATCCCATTTCTATGTTTCATGGTAAGATACAATATGGTTTGCGAAGTGTTATGTATTCCTCGTCTACACATCAACTGAATGTAAATGCGACACTTCCTTGCAAGGAAATAGCGTTTGCAGATGTCTACGTATCGTACCAATAGAGTTCTAATGCTTCTCAAAACGCGATATCGCAACTCATTTCTATGTTTCATGGTAAGATATAATATGATTTGCGAAGTGTTATGTATTCATCGTCTACACATCAAATGAATGTAAATGCGAAACTTCCTTGCAAGGAAATAGCGTTTGCAGATGTCCACGTATCGTAGCAATAGAGTTCTAATGCTTCTTAAAACGCGATATCGCATCTCATTTCTATGTTTCATGGTAAGGTATAACATGATTTGCGAAGTGTTATGTATTCCTCGTCTACACTTCAAATGAATGTGAATGCGATACTTCCTCGCTAGGAAATAGCGTTTGCAGATGTCTACGTATCGTAGCAATAGCTTTCTAGTGCTTCTTAAAGCGCGATATCGCATCCCATTTCTATGTTTCATGGTAAGATATAATATGATTTGCGAAGTGTTATGTATTCCTCGTCTACACTTCAAATGAATGTAAATGCGACACTTCCTTGCTAGGAAATAGCGTCTGCAGATGTCTCGGTATCGTAGCAATAGAGTTCTAATGCTTCTTAAAACGCGATATCGCATCTCATTTCTATGCTTCATGGTAAGGTATAACATGATTTGCGAAGTGTTATGTATTCCTCGTCTACACTTCAAATGAATGTGAATGCGACACTTCCTTGCAAGGAAATAGCTTTTGCGGATGTCTACGTATCGTAGCAATAGAGTTCTAATGCTTCTTAAAACGCGATATCGCATCTCATTTCTGTGTTTCATGGTAAGATACAATATGATTTGCGAAGTGTTATGTATTCCTCGTCTACACATCAACTGAATGTAAATGCGACACTTCCTTGCAAGGAAAAAGCGTTTGCAGATGTCTACGTATCGTAGCAGTAGAGTTCTAATGCTTCTCAAAACGCGATATCGCATCTCCTTTCTATGTTTCGTGGTAAGATATAATATGATTTGCGAAGTGTTATGTATTCATCGTACACATCAAATGAATGCAAATGCGACACTTCCTTGCAAGGAAATAGCGTTTGCAGATGTCTACGTATCGTAGCAATAGCGTTCTTATGATTCTTAAAACGCGATATCGCATCTCATTTCTATGTTTCATGGTAACATATTATATGATTTGCGAAGTGTCATGTATTCCTCGTCTACACTTCAAATGAATGTAAATGCGACACTTCCTTGCAAGGAAATAGCGTTTGCAGATGTCTACGTATCGTACCAATAGAGTTCTAATGCTTCTCAAAACGCGATATCGCAACTCATTTCTATGTTTCATGGTAAGATATAATATGATTTGCGAAGTGTTATGTATTCATCGTCTACACATCAAATGAATGTAAATGCGACACTTCCTTGCAAGGAAATAGCGTTTGCAGATGTCTACGTATCGTAGCAATAGAGTTCTTATGATTCTTAAAACGCGATATCGCATCTCATTTCTATGTTTCATGGTAAGATATTATATGATTTGCGAAGTGTCATTTATTCCTCGTCTACCCTTCAAATGAATGTAAGTGCGACACTTCCTTGCAAGGAAATAGCGTTTGCAGATGTCTACGTATCGTAGCAATAGAGTTCTAATGCTTCTTAAAACGCGATATCGCATCTCATTTCTATGTTTCATGGTAAGGTATAACATGATTTGCGAAGTGTTATGTATTCCTCGTCTACACTTCAAATGAATGTGAATGCGATACTTCCTCGCTAGGAAATAGCGTTTGCAGATGTCTACGTATCGTAGCAATAGCTTTCTAGTGCTTCTTAAAGCGCGATTTCGCATCCCATTTCTATGTTTCATGGTAAGATATAATATGATTTGCGAAGTGCTATGTATTCCTCGTCTACACATCAAATGAATGTAAATGCGACACATCCTTGCAAGGAAATAGCGTTTTCACAAGTCTACGTATCGTAGCAATAGAGTTCTTATGATTCTTGAAACGTGATATCGCATCTCATTTCTATGTTTCATGGTAAGATATTATATGATTTGCGAAGTGACATGTATTCCTCGTCTACACTTCAAATGAATGTAAATGCGACACTTCCTTGCAAGGAAATAGTGTTTGCAGATGTCTACGTATCGTAGCAATAGAGTTCTTATGATTCTTAAATCGCAATATGGCATCTCATTTCTATGTTTCATGGTAAGATATAATATGATTTGCGAAGTGTCATGTATTCCTCGTCTACACTTCAAATGAATGTAAATGCGACACTTCCTTGCTAGGAAATAGCGTCTGCAGATGTCTAGGTATCGTAGCAATAGAGTTCTAATGCTTCTTAAAACGCGATATCGCATCTCATATTTATGTCTCATGGTAAGATATAATATGATTTGCGAAGTGTTATGTATTCCTCGTCTACAATTCAATTGAATGTAAATGCGACACTTCCTTGCACGGAAATAGCGTTTGCAGATGTCTACGTATCGTAGCAATAGAGTTCTTATGATTATTAAAACGCGATATCGCATCTCATTTCTATATTTCATGGTAAGATATTATATGATTTGCGAAGTGTCATGTATTCCTCGTCTACACTTCAAATGAATGTAAATGCGACACTTCCTTGCTAGGAAATAGCGTCTGCAGATTCCTAGGTATCGTAGCAATAGAGTTCTAATGCTTCTTAAAACGCGATATCGCATCTCATTTCTATGTTTCATGGTAAGATATAATATGATTTGCGAAGTGTCATGTATTCCTCGTCTACACTTCAAATGAATGTAAATGCGACACTTCCTTGCTAGGAAATAGCGTCTGCAGATGTCTAGGTATCGTAGCAATAGAGTTCTAATGCTTCTTAAAACGCGATATCGCATCTAATTTCTATGTTTCATGGTAAGATATAATATGACTTGCGAAGTGTTATGTATTCCTCGTCTACACTTCAAATGAATGTAAATACGACACTTCCGTGCTAGGAAATAGCGTCTGCAGATTCCTAGGTATCGTAGCAATAGAGTTCTAATGCTTCTTAAAACGCGATATCGCATCTCATTTCTATGTTTCATGGTAAGATGTAATATGATTTGCGAAGTGTTATGTATTCCTCGTCTACACTTCAAATGAATGTAAATGCGACGCTTCCTTGCTAGGAAATAGCGTCTGCAGATGTCTACGTATCGTAGCAATAGAGTTCATATGATTCTTAAAACGCGATATTGCATCTCATTTCTATGTTTCATGGTAAGATATAACATGATTTGCGAAGTGTCTTGTATTACTCGCCTACACTTCAAATGAATGTAAATGCGACACTTCCTTGCAAGGAAATAGCGTTTGCAGATGTCTACGTATCGTAGCAATAGAGTTCTAATGCTTCTTAAAACGCGATATCGCATCTCATTTCTATGTTTCATGGTAAGATATAATATGATTTGAGAAGTGTTATGTATTCCTCGTCTACGCATCAACTGAATGTAAATACGACACTTCCTTGCAAGGAAATAGCGTTTGCAGATGTCTACGTGTCGTAGTAATAGAGTTCTAATGCTTCTCAAAACGCGATATCGCATCTCATTTCTATGTTTCATGGTAAGATATAATATGATTTGCGAAGTGATATGTATTCCTCGTCTACAATTCAATTGAATGTAAATGCGACACTTCCTTGCAAGGTAATAGCGTTTGCAGATGTCTACGTATCGTAGCAATAGA
Organism: Xylocopa sonorina; assembly: GCF_050948175.1. Lineage (NCBI taxonomy): Eukaryota > Metazoa > Arthropoda > Insecta > Hymenoptera > Apidae > Xylocopa > Xylocopa sonorina. The sequence continues at coordinate 368,057 of NW_027490249.1, forward strand.
GTTCTTATGATTATTAAAACGCGATATCGCATCTCATTTCTATGTTTCATGGTAAGATATTATATGATTTGCGAAGTGTCATGTATTCCTCGTCTACACTTCAAATGAATGTAAATGCGACACTTCCTTGCTAGGAAATAGCGTCTGCAGATTCCTAGGTATCGTAGCAATAGAGTTCTAATGCTTCTCAAAACGCGATATCGCATCTCATTTCTATGTTTCATGGTAAGATATAATATGATTTGCGAAGTGTCATGTATTCCTCGTCTACACTTCAAATGATTGTAAATGCGACACTTTCTTGCTAGGAAATAGCGTCTGCAGATGTCTACGTATCGTAGCAATAGAGTTCATATGATTCTTAAGACGCGATATTGCATCTCATTTCTGTTTCATGGTAAGATATAATATGACTTGCGGAGTGTTATGTATTCCTCGTCTACACTTCAAATGAATGTAATGCGACACTTCCTTGCAAGGAAATAGCGTTTGCAGATGTCTACGTATCGTAGCAATAGAGTTCTTATGATTCTTAAAACGCGATACCGCATCTCATTTCTATGTTTCATGGTAAGAAATAATATGATCTGCGATGTATCATGTATTCCTCCTCTACACTTCAAATGAATGTAAATGCGACACTTCCTTGCTAGGAAATAGCGTCTGCAGATTCTTAGGTATCGTAGCAATAGAGTTCTAATGCTTCTTAAAACGCGATATCGCATCTCATTTCTATGTTTCATGGTAAGATGTAATATGATTTGCGAAGTGTTATGTATTCCTCGTCTACACTTCAAATGAATGTAAATGCGACGCTTCCTTGCTAGGAAATAGCGTCTGCAGATGTCTACGTATCGTAGCAATAGAGTTCATATGATTCTTAAAACGCGATATTGCATCTCATTTCTATGTTTCATGGTAAGATATAACATGATTTGCGAAGTGTCATGTATTACTCGCCTACACTTCAAATGAATGTAAATGCGACACTTCCTTGCAAGGATATAGCGTTTGCAGATGTCTACGTATCGTAGCAATAGAGTTCTAATGCTTCTTAAAACGCGATATCGCATCTCATTTCTATGTTTCATGGTAAGATATAATATGATTTGCGAAGTGTTATGTATTCCTCGTCTACACATCAACTGAATGTAAATACGACACTTCCTTGCAAGGAAACAGCGTTTGCAGATGTCTACGTGTCGTAGTAATAGAGTTCTAATGCTTCTCAAAACGCGATATCGCATCTCATTTCTATGTTTCATGGTAAGATATAATAAGATTTGCGAAGTGTTATGTATTCCTCGTCTACACATCAACTGAATGTAAATACGACACTTCCTTGCAAGGAAATAGCGTCTGCAGATTCCTAGGTATCGTAGCAATAGAGTTCTAATGCTTCTTAAAACGCGATATCGCATCTCATTTCTATGTTTCACGGTAAGATATTATATGATTTGCGAAGTGTCATGTATTCCTCGTCTACACTTCAAATGAATGTAAATGCGAAACTTTCTTGCTAGGAAATAGCGTCTGCAGATGTCTAGGTATCGTAGCAATAGAGTTCTAATGCTTCTTAAAACGCGATATTGCATCTCATTTCTATGTTTCATGGTAAGATATAATATGACTTGCGAAGTGTTATGTATTCCTCGTCTACACTTCAAATGAATGTAAATGCGACACTTCCTTGCTAGGAAATAGCGTCTGCAGATTCCTAGGTATCGTAGCAATAGAGTTCTAATGCTTCTTAAAACGCGATATCGCATCTCATTTCTATGTTTCATGGTAAGATGTAATATGATTTGCGAAGTGTTATGTATTCCTCGTCTACACTTCAAATGAATGTAAACGCGACGCTTCCTTGCTAGGAAATAGCGTCTGCAGATGTCTACGTATCGTAGCAGTAGAGTTCATATGATTCTTAAAACGCGATATTGCATCTCATTTCTATGTTTCATGGTAAGATATAACATGATTTGCGAAGTGTCATGTATTACTCGCCTACACTTCAAATGAATGTAAATGCGACACTTCCTTGCAAGGAAATAGCGTTTGCAGATGTCTACGTATCGTAGCAATAGAGTTCTAATGCTTCTTAAAACGCGATATCGCATCTCATTTCTATGTTTCATGGTAAGATATAATATGCCTTGCGAAGTGTTATGTATTCCTCGTCTACACTTCAAATGAATGTAAATGCGACACTTCCTTGCTAGGAAATAGCGTCTGCAGATTCCTAGGTATCGTAGCAATAGAGTTCTAATGCTTCTTAAAACGCGATATCGCATCTCATTTCTATGTTTCATGGTAAGATGTAATATGATTTGCGAAGTGTCATGTATTACTCGCCTACACTTCAAATGAATGTAAATGCGACACTTCCTTGCAAGGAAATAGCGTTTGCAGATGTCTACGTATCGTAGCAATAGAGTTCTAATGCTTCTTAAAACGCGATATCGCATCTCATTTCTATGTTTCACGGTAAGATATTATATGATTTGCGAAGTGTCATGTATTCCTCGTCTACACTTCAAATGAATGTAAATGCGAAACTTTCTTGCTAGGAAATAGCGTCTGCAGATGTCTAGGTATCGTAGCAATAGAGTTCTAATGCTTCTTAAAACGCGATATCGCATCTCATTTCTATGCTTCATGGTAAGATATAATATGACTTGCGAAGTGTTATGTATTCCTCGTCTACACTTCAAATGAATGTAAATGCGACACATCCTTGCTAGGAAATAGCGTCTGCAGATTCCTAGGTATCGTAGCAATAGAGTTCTAATGCTTCTTAAAACGCGATATCGCATCTCATTTCTATGTTTCATGGTAAGATATAATATGATCTGCGATGTATCATGTATTCCTCCTCTACACTTCAAATGAATGTAAATGCGACACTTCCTTGCAAGGAAATAGCGTTTGCAGATGTCTACGTATCGAAGCAATAGAGTTCAAATGCTTCTTAAAACGAGATATCGCATCTCATTTCTATGTTTCATGGTAAGATATAATATGATTTGCGAAGTGTTATGTATTCCTCGTCTACACTTCAAATGAATGTAAATGCGTCACTTCCTTACAAGGAAATAGCGACTGCAGATGTCTACGTATCGTAGCAATAGAGTTCATATGATTCTTAAAACGCGATATCGCATCTCATTTCTATGTTTCATGGTAAGATATAACATGGTTTGCGAAGTGTTATGTATTCCGCGTCTACACTTCAAATGAATGTGAATGCGATACTTCCTTGCAAGGAAATAGCGTTTGCAGATGTCTACGTATCGTAGCAATAGCTATCTAGTGCTTCTTAAAACGCGATATCGAATCTCATTTCTATGTTTCATGGTAAGATATAATATGATTTGCGAAGTGTCATGTATTCCTCGTCTACACTTCAAATGAATGTAAAAGCGACACTTCCTTGCAAGGAAATAGCGTTTGAAGATGTCTACGTATCGTAGCAATAGAGTTCTTATGATTCTTAAAACGCGATATCGCATCTCATGTCTATGTTTCATGGTAAGATATAATATGATTCGCGAAGTGTCATGTATTCCTCGTCTACACTTCAAATGAAAGTAAATGCGACACTTCCTTGCTAGGAAATAGCGTCTGCAGATGTCTAGGTATCGTAGCAATAGAGTTCTAAAACTTCTTAAAACGCGATATCGCATCTCATTTCTATGTTTCATGGTAAGATATAATATGATTTGCGAAGTGTCATGTATTCCTCGTCTACACGTCAAATGAATGTAAATGCGACACTTCCTTGCTAGGAAATAGCGTCTGCAGATTCCTAGGTATCGTAGCAATAGAGTTCTAATGCTTCTTAAAACGCGATATCGCATCTCATTTCTATGTTTTATGGTAAGATATAATATGATTTGCGAAGTGTTATGTATTCCTCGTCTACACTTCAAATGAATGTAAATGCGACACTTCCTTGCAAGGATATAGCGTTTGCAGATGTCTAGGTATCGTAGCAATAGAGTTCTAATGCTTCTTAAAACTCGATATAGCATCTCATTTCTATGTTTCATGGTAAGATGTAATATGATTTGCGAAGTGTTATGCATTCCTCGTCTACGATTCAAATGAATGTAAATGCGACACTTCCTTGCAAGGAAATAGCGTTTGCAGATGTCTACGTATCGTAGCAATAGAGTTCTTATGATTCTTAAAACGCGATATCGCATCTCATTTCTATGTTTCATGGTAAGGTATAACATGATTTGCGAAGTGTTATGTATTCCTCGTCTACACTTCAAATGAATGTGAATGCGATACTTCCTCGCTAGGAAATAGCGTTTGCAGATGTCTACGTATCGTAGCAATAGCTTTCTAGTGCTTCTTAAAGCGCGATATCGCATCCCATTTCTATGTTTCATGGTAAGATATAATTTGATTCGCGAAGTGTTGTGTATTCCTCGTCTACACATCAAATGAATGTAAATGCCACACTTCCTTGCAAGGAAATAGCGTTTGCAGATGTCTACGTATCGTAGCAATAGAGTTCTTATGATTATTAAAACGCGATATCGCATCTCATTTCTATGTTTCATGGTAAGATATTATATGATTTGCGAAGTGTCATGTATTCCTCGTCTACACTTCAAATGAATGTAAATGCGACACTTCCTTGCAAGGAAATAGCGTTTGCGGATATCTACGTATCGTAGCAATAGAGTTCTAATGCTTCTTAAAACGCGATATCGCATCTCATTTCTATGTTTCATGGTAAGATATAATATGATTTGCGAAGTGTTATGTATTCCTCGTCTACACATCAAGTGAATGTAAATGCGACACTTCCTTGCAAGGAAATAGCGTTTGCAGATGTCTACGTATCGTAGCAATAGAGTTCTAATGCTTCTCAAAACGTCATATCGCATCTCATTTCTATGTTTCATGGTAAGATATAATATGATTTGCGAAGTGTTATGTATTCATCGTCTACACATCAAATGAATGTAAATGCGACACTTCCTTGCAAGGAAATAGCGTTTGCAGATGTCTACCTATCGTAGCAATAGAGTTCTAATGCTTCTCAAAACGCGATATCGCATCTCATTTCTATGTTTCATGGTAAGATATAATATGATTTGCGAAGTGTTATGTATTCCTCGTCTACAATTCAATTGAATGTAAATGCGACACTTCCTTGCAAGGAAATAGCGTTTGCAGATGTCTACGTATCGTAGCAATAGAGTTCTTATGATTATTAAAACGCGATATCGCATCTCATTTCTATGTTTCATGGTAAGATGTAATATGATTTGCGAAGTGTTATGTATTCCTCGGCTACACTTCAAATGAATGTAAATGCGACGCTTCCTTGCTAGGAAATAGCGTCTGCAGATGTCTACGTATCGTAGCAATAGAGTTCATATGATTCTTAAAACGCGATATTGCATCTCATTTCTATGTTTCATGGTAAGATATAACATGATTTGCGAAGTGTCATGTATTACTCGCCTACACTTCAAATGAATGTAAATGCGACACTTCCTTGCAAGGAAATAGCGTTTGCAGATGTCTACGTATCGTAGCAATAGAGTTCTAATGCTTCTTAAAACGCGATATCGCATCTCATTTCTATGTTTCATGGTAAGATATTATATGATTTGCGAAGTGTCATGTATTCCTCGTCTACACTTCAAATGAATGTAAATGCGACACTTCCTTGCTAGGAAATAGCGTCTGCAGATTCCTAGGTATCGTAGCAATAGAGTTCTAATGCTTCTTAAAACGCGATATCGCATCTCATTTCTATGTTTCACGGTAAGATATTATATGATTTGCGAAGTGTCATGTATACCTCGTCTACACTTCAAATGAATGTAAATGCGACACTTTCTTGCTAGGAAATAGCGTCTGCAGATGTCTAGGTATCGTAGCAATAGAGTTCTAATGCTTCTTAAAACGCGATATCGCATCTCATTTCTATGTTTCATGGTAAGATATAATGTGACTTGCGAAGTGTTATGTATTCCTCGTCTACACTTCAAATGAAAGTAAATGCGACACTTCCTTGCTAGGAAATAGCGTCTGGAGATGTCTAGGTATCGTAGCAATAGAGTTCTAAAACTTCTTAAAACGCGATATCGCATCTCATTTCTATGTTTCATGGTAAGATACAATATGATTTGCGAAGTGTCATGTATTCCTCGTCTACACATCAAATGAATGCAAATGCGACACTTCCTTGCAAGGAAATAGCGTTTGCGGATGTCTACGTATCGTAGCAATAGAGTTCTAATGCTTCTTAAAACGCGATATCGCATCTCATTTCTATGTTTCATGGTAAGATATAATATGATTTGCGAAGTGTTATGTATTCCTCGTCTACACATCAAGTGAATGTAAATGCGACACTTCCTTGCAAGGAAATAGTGTTTGCAGATGTCTACGTATCGTAGCAATAGAGTTCTAATGCTTCTCAAAACGCGATATCGCATCTCATTTCTATGTTTCATGGTAAGATATAATATGATTTGCGAAGTGTTATGTATTTATCGTCTACACATCAAATCAATGTAAATGCGACACTTCCTTGCAAGGAAATAGCGTTTGCAGATGTCTACGTATCGTAGCAATAGATTTCTTATGATTATTAAAACGCGATATCGCATCTCATTTCTATGTTTCATGGTAAGGTATAACATGATTTGCGAAGTGTTATGTATTCCTCGTCTACACTTCAAATGAATGTGAATGCGATACTTCCTCGCTAGGAAATAGCGTTTGCAGATGTCTACGTATCGTAGCAATAGCTTTCTAGTGCTTCTTAAAGCGCGATATCGCATCCCATTTCTATGTTTCATGGTAAGATATAATATGATTCGCGAAGTGTTATGTATTCCTCGTCTACACATCAAATGAATGTAAATGCCACACTTCCTTGCAAGGAAATAGCGTTTGCAGATGTCTACGTATCGTAGCAATAGAGTTCTTATGATTATTAAAACGCGATATCGCATCTCATTTCTATGTTTCATGGTAAGATATTATATGATTTGCGAAGTGTCATGTATTCCTCGTCTACACTTCAAATGAATGTAAATGCGACACTTCCTTGCAAGGAAATAGCGTTTGCGGATATCTACGTATCGTAGCAATAGAGTTCTAATGCTTCTTAAAACGCGATATCGCATCTCATTTCTATGTTTCATGGTAAGATATAATATGATTTGCGAAGTGTTATGTATTCCTCGTCTACACATCAAGTGAATGTAAATGCGACACTTCCTTGCAAGGAAATAGCGTTTGCAGATGTCTACGTATCGTAGCAATAGAGTTCTAATGCTTCTCAAAACGTCATATCGCATCTCATTTCTATGTTTCATGGTAAGATATAATATGATTTGCGAAGTGTTATGTATTCATCGTCTACACATCAAATGAATGTAAATGCGACACTTCCTTGCAAGGAAATAGCGTTTGCAGATGTCTACCTATCGTAGCAATAGAGTTCTAATGCTTCTCAAAACGCGATATCGCATCTCATTTCTATGTTTCATGGTAAGATATAATATGATTTGCGAAGTGTTATGTATTCCTCGTCTACAATTCAATTGAATGTAAATGCGACACTTCCTTGCAAGGAAATAGCGTTTGCAGATGTCTACGTATCGTAGCAATAGAGTTCTTATGATTATTAAAACGCGATATCGCATCTCATTTCTATGTTTCATGGTAAGATGTAATATGATTTGCGAAGTGTTATGTATTCCTCGGCTACACTTCAAATGAATGTAAATGCGACGCTTCCTTGCTAGGAAATAGCGTCTGCAGATGTCTACGTATCGTAGCAATAGAGTTCATATGATTCTTAAAACGCGATATTGCATCTCATTTCTATGTTTCATGGTAAGATATAACATGATTTGCGAAGTGTCATGTATTACTCGCCTACACTTCAAATGAATGTAAATGCGACACTTCCTTGCAAGGAAATAGCGTTTGCAGATGTCTACGTATCGTAGCAATAGAGTTCTAATGCTTCTTAAAACGCGATATCGCATCTCATTTCTATGTTTCATGGTAAGATATTATATGATTTGCGAAGTGTCATGTATTCCTCGTCTACACTTCAAATGAATGTAAATGCGACACTTCCTTGCTAGGAAATAGCGTCTGCAGATTCCTAGGTATCGTAGCAATAGAGTTCTAATGCTTCTTAAAACGCGATATCGCATCTCATTTCTATGTTTCACGGTAAGATATTATATGATTTGCGAAGTGTCATGTATACCTCGTCTACACTTCAAATGAATGTAAATGCGACACTTTCTTGCTAGGAAATAGCGTCTGCAGATGTCTAGGTATCGTAGCAATAGAGTTCTAATGCTTCTTAAAACGCGATATCGCATCTCATTTCTATGTTTCATGGTAAGATATAATGTGACTTGCGAAGTGTTATGTATTCCTCGTCTACACTTCAAATGAAAGTAAATGCGACACTTCCTTGCTAGGAAATAGCGTCTGGAGATGTCTAGGTATCGTAGCAATAGAGTTCTAAAACTTCTTAAAACGCGATATCGCATCTCATTTCTATGTTTCATGGTAAGATACAATATGATTTGCGAAGTGTCATGTATTCCTCGTCTACACTTCAAATGAATGCAAATGCGACACTTCCTTGCAAGGAAATAGCGTTTGCGGATGTCTACGTATCGTAGCAATAGAGTTCTAATGCTTCTTAAAACGCGATATCGCATCTCATTTCTATGTTTCATGGTAAGATATAATATGATTTGCGAAGTGTTATGTATTCCTCGTCTACACATCAAGTGAATGTAAATGCGACTATTCCTTGCAAGGAAATAGCGTTTGCAGATGTCTACGTATCGTAGCAATAGAGTTCTAATGCTTCTCAAAACGCGATATCGCATCTCATTTCTGTGTTTCATGGTAAGATATAATATGATTTGCGAAGTGTTATGTATTTATCGTCTACACATCAAATGAATGTAAATGCGACACTTCCTTGCAAGGAAATAGCGTTTGCAGATGTCTACGTATCGTAGCAATAGAGTTCTTATGATTATTAAAACGCGATATCGCATCTCATTTCTATGTTTCATGGTAAGATATTATATGATTTGCGAAGTGTCATGTATTCCTCGTCTACACTTCAAATGAATGTAAATGCGACACTTCCTTGCTAGGAAATAGCGTCTGCAGATGTCTAGGTATCTTAGCAATAGAGTTCTAATGCTTCTTAAAACGCGATATAGCATCTCATTTCTATGTTTCATGGTAAGATATAATATGACTTGCGAAGTGTTATGTATTCCTCGTCTACACTTCAAATGAATGTAAATGCGACACTTCCTTGCTAGGAAATAGCGTCTGCAGATTCCTAGGTATCGTAGCAATAGAGTTTTAATGCTTCTTAAAACGCGATATCGCATCTCATTTCTATGTTTTATGGTAAGATATAATATGATTTGCGAAGTGTTATGTATTCCTCGTCTACACTTCAAATGAATGTAAATGCGACACTTCCTTGCAAGGATATAGCGTTTGCAGATGTCTAGGTATCGTAGCAATAGAGTTCTAAAGCTTCTTAAAACTCGATATAGCATCTCATTTCTATGTTTCATGGTAAGATGTAATATGATTTGCGAAGTGTTATGCATTCCTCGTCTACGATTCAAATGAATGTAAATGCGACACTTCCTTGCAAGGAAATAGCGTTTGCAGATGTCTACGTATCGTAGCAATAGAGTTCTTATGATTCTTAAAACGCGATATCGCATCTCATTTCTATGTTTCATGGTAAGGTATAACATGATTTGCTAAGTGTTATGTATTCCTCGTCTACACTTCAAATGAATGTGAATGCGATACTTCCTCGCTAGGAAATAGCGTTTGCAGATGTCTACGTATCGTAGCAATAGCTTTCTAGTGCTTCTTAAAGCGCGATATCGCATCCCATTTCTATGTTTCATGGTAAGATATAATATGATTCGCGAAGTGTTACGTATTCCTCGTCTACACATCAAATGAATGTAAATGCGACACTTCCTTGCTAGGAAATAGCGTCTGCAGATTCCTAGGTATCGTAGCAATAGAGTTCTAATGCTTCTTAAAGCGCGATATCGCATCTCATTTCTATGTTTCATGGTAAGATGTAATATGAATTGCGAAGTGTTATGTATTCCTCGTCTACACTTCAAATGAATGTAAATGCGACGCTTCCTTGCTAGGAAATAGCGTCTGCAGATGTCTACGTATCGTAGCAATAGAGTTCATATGATTCTTAAAACGCGATATTGCATCTCATTTCTATGTTTCATGGTAAGATATAACATGATTTGCGAAGTGTCATGTATTACTCGCCTACACTTCAAATGAATGTAAATGCGACACTTCCTTGCAAGGAAATAGCGTTTGCAGATGTCTACGTATCGTAGCAATAGAGTTCTTATGATTCTTAAGACGCGATATTGCATCTCATTTCTGTTTCATGGTAAGATATAATATGATTTGCGGAGTGTTATGTGTTCCTCGTCTACACTTCAAATGAATGTAAATGCGACACTTCCTTGCAAGGAAATAGCGTTTGCAGATGTCTACGTATCGTAGCAATAGAGTTCTAATGCTTCTTAAAACGCGATATCGCATCTCATTTCTATGTTTCATGGTAAGATATAATATGATTTGCTAAGTGTTATGTATTCCTCGTCTACACATCAAGTGAATGTAAATGCGACACTTCCTTGCAAGGAAATAGCGTTTGCAGATGTCTACGTATCGTAGCAATAGAGTTCTTATGATTATTAAAACGCGATATCGCATCTCATTTCTATGTTTCATGGTAAGATGTAATATGATTTGCGAAGTGTTATGTATTCCTCGTCTACACTTCAAATGAATGTAAATGCGACGCTTCCTTGCTAGGAAATAGCGTCTGCAGATGTCTACGTATCGTAGCAATAGAGTTCATATGATTCTTAAAACGCGATATTGCATCTCATTTCTATGTTTCATGGTAAGATATAACATGATTTGCGAAGTGTCATGTATTACTCGCCTACACTTCAAATGAATGTAAATGCGACACTTCCTTGCAAGGAGATAGCGTTTGCAGATGTCTACGTATCGCAGCAATAGAGTTCTAATGCTTCTTAAAACGCGATATCGCATCTCATTTCTATGTTTCATGGTAAGATATAATATGATTTGAGAAGTGTTATGTATTCCTCGTCTACACATCAACTGAATGTAAATACGACACTTCCTTGCAAGGAAATAGCGTTTGCAGATGTCTACGTGTCGTAGTAATAGAGTTCTAATGCTTCTCAAAACGCGATATCGCATCTCATTTCTATGTTTCATGGTAAGATATAATATGATTTGCGAAGTGTTATGTATTCCTCGTCTACAATTCAATTGAATGTAAATGCGACACTTCCTTGCAAGGAAATAGCGTTTGCAGATGTCTACGTATCGTAGCAATAGAGTTCTTATGATTATTAAAACGCGATATCGCATCTCATTTCTATGTTTCATGGTAAGATATTATATGATTTGCGAAGTGTCATGTATTCCTCGTCTACACTTCAAATGAATGTAAATGCGACACTTCCTTGCTAGGAAATAGCGTCTGCAGATTCCTAGGTATCGTAGCAATAGAGTTCTAATGCTTCTTAAAACGCGATATCGCATCTCATTTCTATGTTTCATGGTAAGATATTATATGATTTGCGAAGTGTTATGTATTCCTCGTCTACACTTCAAATGAATGTAAATGCGACACTTCCTTGCTAGGAAATAGCGTCTGCAGATTCCTAGGTATCGTAGCAATAGAGTTCTAATTCTTCTTAAAACGCGATATCGCATCTCATTTCTATGTTTCATGGTAAGATGTAATATGATTTGCGAAGTGTTATGTATTCCTCGTCTACACTTCAAATGAATGTGAATGCGACGCTTCCTTGCTAGGAAATAGCGTCTGCAGATGTCTACGTATCGTAGCAATAGAGTTCATATGATTCTTAAAACGCGATATTGCATCTCATTTCTATGTTTCATGGTAAGATATACCATGACTTGCGAAGTGTCATGTATTACTCGCCTACACTTCAAATGAATGTAAATGCCACACTTCCTTGCAAGGAGATAGCGTTTGCAGATGTCTACGTATCGTAGCAATAGAGTTCTTATGATTCTTAAAACGCGATATCGCATCTCATTTCTATGTTTCATGGTAAGATATAATATGATCTGCGATGTATCATGTATTCCTCCTCTACACTTCAAATGAATGTAAATGCGACACTTCCTTGCAAGGAAATAGCGTTTGCAGATGTCTACGTATCGTAGTAATAGAGTTCTTATGATTCTTAAAACGCGATATCGCATCTCATGTCTATGTTTCATGGTAAGATATAATATGATTTGCGAAGTGTCATGTATTCCTCGTCTACACTTCAAATGAAAGTAAATGCGACACTTCCTTGCTAGGAAATAGCGTCTGCAGATGTCTAGGTATCGTAGCAATAGAGTTCTAAAACTTCTTAAAACGCGATATCGCATCTCATTTCTATGTTTCATGGTAAGATATAATATGATTTGCGAAGTGTCATGTATACCTCGTCTACACTTCAAATGAATGTAAATGCGACACTTCCTTGCAAGGAAATAGCGTTTGCGGATGTCTACGTATCGTAGCAATAGAGTTCTAATGCTTCTTAAAACGCGATATCGCATCTCATTTCTATGTTTCATGGTAAGATATAACATGATTTGCGAAGTGTTATGTATTCCTCGTCTACACTTCAAATGAATGTGAATGCGATACTTCCTCGCTAGGAAATAGCGTTTGCAGATGTCTACGTATCGTAGCAATAGCTTTCTAGTGCTTCTTAAAGCGCGATATCGCATCCCATTTCTATGTTTCATGTTAAGATATAATATGATTCGCGAAGTGTTATGTATTCCTCGTCTACACATCAAATGAATGTAAATGCGACACTTCCTTGCAAGGAAATAGCGTTTGCAGATGTCTACGTATCGTAGCAATAGAGTTCTTATGATTATTAAAACGCGATATCGCATCTCATTTCTATGTTTCATGGTAAGATATTATATGATTTGCGAAGTGTCATGTATTCCTCGTCTACACTTCAAATGAATGTAAATGCGACACTTCCTTGCAAGGAAATAGCGTTTGCGGATATCTACCTATCGTAGCAATAGAGTTCTAATGCTTCTTAAAACGCGATATCGCATCTCATTTCTATGTTTCATGGTAAGATATAATATGATTTGCTAAGTGTTATGTATTCCTCGTCTACACATCAAGTGAATGTAAATGCGACACTTCCTTGCAAGGAAATAGCGTTTGCAGATGTCTACGTATCGTAGCAATAGAGTTCTTATGATTATTAAAACGCGATATCGCATCTCATTTCTATGTTTCATGGTAAGATGTAATATGATTTGCGAAGTGTTATGTATTCCTCGTCTACACTTCAAATGAATGTAAATGCGACGCTTCCTTGCTAGGAAATAGCGTCTGCAGATGTCTACGTATCGTAGCAATAGAGTTCATATGATTCTTAAAACGCGATATTGCATCTCATTTCTATGTTTCATGGTAAGATATAATATGATTTGAGAAGTGTTATGTATTCCTCGTCTACACATCAACTGAATGTAAATACGACACTTCCTTGCAAGGAAATAGCGTTTGCAGATGTCTACGTGTCGTAGTAATAGAGTTCTAATGCTTCTCAAAACGCGATATCGCATCTCATTTCTATGTTTCATGGTAAGATATAATATGATTTGCGAAGTGTTATGTATTCCTCGTCTACAATTCAATTGAATGTAAATGCGACACTTCCTTGCAAGGAAATAGCGTTTGCAGATGTCTACGTATCGTAGCAATAGAGTTCTTATGATTATTAAAACGCGATATCGCATCTCATTTCTATGTTTCATGGTAAGATATTATATGATTTGCGAAGTGTCATGTATTCCTCGTCTACACTTCAAATGAATGTAAATGCGACGCTTCCTTGCTAGGAAATAGCGTCTGCAGATTCCTAGGTATCGTAGCAATAGAGTTCTAATGCTTCTTAAAACGCGATATCGCATCTCATTTCTATGTTTCATGGTAAGATATTATATGATTTGCGAAGTGTTATGTATTCCTCGTCTACACTTCAAGTGAATGTAAATGCGACACTTCCTTGCTAGGAAATAGCGTCTGCAGATTCCTAGGTATCGTAGCAATAGAGTTCTAATTCTTCTTAAAACGCGATATCGCATCTCATTTCTATGTTTCATGGTAAGATGTAATATGATTTGCGAAGTGTTATGTATTCCTCGTCTACACTTCAAATGAATGTGAATGCGACGCTTCCTTGCTAGGAAATAGCGTCTGCAGATGTCTACGTATCGTAGCAATAGAGTTCATATTATTCTTAAAACGCGATATTGCATCTCATTTCTATGTTTCATGGTAAGATATACCATGACTTGCGAAGTGTCATGTATTACTCGCCTACACTTCAAATGAATGTAAATGCGACACTTCCTTGCAAGGAGATAGCGTTTGCAGATGTCTACGTATCGTAGCAATAGAGTTCTTATGATTATTAAAACGCGATATCGCATCTCATTTCTATGTTTCATGGTAAGATGTAATATGATTTGCGAAGTGTTATGTATTCCTCGTCTACACTTCAAATGAATGTAAATGCGACACTTCCTTGCAAGGAAATAGCGTTTGTGGATGTCTACGTATCGTAGCAATAGAGTTCTAATGCTTGTTAAAACGCGATATCGCATCTCATTTCTATGTTTCATGGTAAGATATAATATGATTTGCGAAGTGTTATGTATTCCTCGTCTACACATCAAGTGAATGTAAATGCGACACTTCCTTGCAAGGAAATAGCGTTTGCAGATGTCTACGTATCGTAGCAATAGAGTTCTAATGCTTCTCAAAACGTCATATCGCATCTCATTTCTATGTTTCATGGTAAGATATAATATGATTTGCGAAGTGTTATGTATTCATCGTCTACACATCAAATGAATGTAAATGCGACACTTCCTTGCAAGGAAATAGCGTTTGCAGATGTCTATGTATCGTAGCAATAGAGTTTTTATGATTCTAAAAACGCGATATCGCATCTCATTTCTATGTTTCATGGTAAGATATTATATGATTTGCGAAGTGTCATGTATTCCTCGTCTACACTTCAAATGAATGTAAATGCGACACTTCCTTGCAAGGAAATAGCGTTTGTAGATGTCTACGTATCGTAGCAATAGAGTTCTAATGCTTCTCAAAACGCGATATCGCATCTCATTTCTATGTTTCATGGTAAGCTATAATATGATTTGCGAAGTGTTATGTATTCCTCGTCTACAATTCAATTGAATGTAAATGCGACACTTCCTTGCAAGGAAATAGCGTTTGCAGATGTCTACGTATCGTAGCAATAGAGTTCTTATGATTATTAAAACGCGATATCGCGTCTCATTTCTATGTTTCATGGTAAGATGCAATATGATTTGCGAAGTGTTATGTATTCCTCGTCTACACTTCAAATGAATGTAAATGCGACGCTTCCTTGCTAGGAAATAGCGTCTGCAGATGTCTACGTATCGTAGCAATAGAGTTCATATGATTCTTAAAACGCGATATTGCATCTCATTTCTATGTTTCATGGTAAGATATAACATGATTTGCGAAGTGTCATGTATTACTCGCCTACACTTCCAATGGATGTAAATGCGACACTTCCTTGCAAGGAAATAGCGTTTGCAGATGTCTACGTATCGTAGCAATAGAGTTCTAATGCTTCTTAAAACGCGATATCGCATCTCATTTCTATGTTTCATGGTAAGATATAATATGATTTGAGAAGTGTTATGTATTCCTCGTCTACACATCAACTGAATGTAAATACGACACTTCCTTGCAAGGAAATAGCGTTTGCAGATGTCTACGTGTCGTAGTAATAGAGTTCTAATGCTTCTCAAAACGCGATATCGCATCTCATTTCTATGTTTCATGGTAAGATATAATATGATTTGCGAAGTGCTATGTATTCGGCGTCTACAATTCAATTGAATGTAAATGCGACACTTCCTTGCAAGGAAATAGCGTTTGCAGATGTCTACGTATCGTAGCAATAGAGTTCTTATGATTATTAAAACGCGATATCGCATCTCATTTCTATGTTTCATAGTAAGATATTATATGATTTGCGAAGTGTCATGTATTCCTCGTCTACACTTCAAATGAATGTAAATGCGACACTTTCTTGCTAGGAAATAGCGTCTGCAGATTCCTAGGTATCGTAGCAATAGTGTTCTAATGCTTCTTAAAATGCGATATCGCATCTCATTTCTATGTTTCATGGTAAGATATAATATGACTTGCGAAGTGTTATGTATTCCTCGTCTACACTTCAAATGAATGTAAATGCGACACTTCCTTGCTAGGAAATAGCGTCTGCAGATTCCTAGGTATCGTAGCAATAGAGTTCTAATTCTTCATAAAACGCGATATCGCATCTCATTTCTATGTTTCATGGTAAGATGTAATATGATTTGCGAAGTGTTATGTATTCCTCGTCTACACTTCAAATGAATGTGAATGCGACGCTTCCTTGCTAGGAAATAGAGTCTGCAGATGTCTACGTATCGTAGCAATAGAGTTCATATGATTCTTAAAACGCGATATTGCATCTCATTTCTATGTTTCATGGTAAGATATACCATGATTTGCGAAGTGTCATGTATTACTCGCCTACACTTCAAATGAATGTAAATGCGACACTTCCTTGCAAGGAAATAGCGTTTGCAGATGTCTACGTATCGTAGCAATAGAGTTCTTATGATTCTTAAGACGCGATATTGCATCTCATTTCTGTTTCATGGTAAGATATAATATGATTTGCGGAGTGTCATGTATTCCTCGTCTGCACTTCAAATGAATGTAAATGCGACACTATCTTGCAAGGAAATGGCGTTTGCAGATGTCTGCGTATCGTAGCAATAGAGTTCTTATGATTCTTAAATCGCGATATGGCATCTCATTTCTATGTTTCATGGTAAGATATAATATGATTTGCGAAGTGTCATGTATTCCTCGTCTACACTTCAAATGAATGTAAATGCGACACTTCCTTGCTAGGAAATAGGGTCTGCAGATGTCTAGGTATCGTAGCAATAGAGTTCTAATGCTTCTTAAAACTCGATATCGCATCTCATTTCTATGTTTCATGGTAAGATGTAATATGATTTGCGAAGTGTTATGCATTCCTCGTCTACGATTCAAATGAATGTAAATGCGACACTTCCTTGCAAGGAAATAGCGTTTGCAGATGTCTACGTATCGTAGCAATAGAGTTCTTATGATTCTTAAAACGCGATATCGCATCTCATTTCTATGTTTCATGGTAAGATATAATATGATTTGCGAAGTGTCATGTATTCCTCGTCTACACTTCAAATGAATGTAAATGCGACACTTCCTTGCAAGGAAATAGCGTTTGCAGATGTCTACGTATCGTAGCAATAGAGTTCTTATGATTCTTAAGACGCGATATTGCATCTCATTTCTGTTTCATGGTAAGATATAATATGATTTGCGGAGTGTCATGTATTCCTCGTCTGCACTTCAAATGAATGTAAATGCGACACTATCTTGCAAGGAAATGGCGTTTGCAGATGTCTGCGTATCGTAGCAATAGAGTTCTTATGATTCTTAAATCGCGATATGGCATCTCATTTCTATGTTTCATGGTAAGATATAATATGATTTGCGAAGTGTCATGTATTCCTCGTCTACACTTCAAATGAATGTAAATGCGACACTTCCTTGCTAGGAAATAGGGTCTGCAGATGTCTAGGTATCGTAGCAATAGAGTTCTAATGCTTCTTAAAACTCGATATCGCATCTCATTTCTATGTTTCATGGTAAGATGTAATATGATTTGCGAAGTGTTATGCATTCCTCGTCTACGATTCAAATGAATGTAAATGCGACACTTCCTTGCTAGGAAATAGCGTCTGCAGATTCCTAGGTATCGTAGCAATAGTGTTCTAATGCTTCTTAAAATGCGATATCGCATCTCATTTCTATGTTTCATGGTAAGATATAATATGACTTGCGAAGTGTTATGTATTCCTCGTCTACACTTCAAATGAATGTAAATGCGACACTTCCTTGCTAGGAAATAGCGTCTGCAGATTCCTAGGTATCGTAGCAATAGAGTTCTAATTCTTCTTAAAACGCGATATCGCATCTCATTTCTATGTTTCATGGTAAGATGTAATATGATTTGCGAAGTGTTATGTATTCCTCGTCTACACTTCAAATGAATGTGAATGCGACGCTTCCTTGCTAGGAAATAGAGTCTGCAGATGTCTACGTATCGTAGCAATAGAGTTCATATGATTCTTAAAACGCGATATTGCATCTCATTTCTATGTTTCATGGTAAGATATACCATGATTTGCGAAGTGTCATGTATTACTCGCCTACACTTCAAATGAATGTAAATGCGACACTTCCTTGCAAGGAAATAGCGTTTGCAGATGTCTACGTATCGTAGCAATAGAGTTCCTAGGATTCTTAAGACGCGATATTGCATCTCATTTCTGTTTCATGGTAAGATATAATATGATTTGCGGAGTGTCATGTATTCCTCGTCTGCACTTCAAATGAATGTAAATGCGACACTATCTTGCAAGGAAATGGCGTTTGCAGATGTCTGCGTATCGTAGCAATAGAGTTCTTATGATTCTTAAATCGCGATATGGCATCTCATTTCTATGTTTCATGGTAAGATATAATATGATTTGCGAAGTGTCATGTATTCCTCGTCTACACTTCAAATGAATGTAAATGCGACACTTCCTTGCTAGGAAATAGGGTCTGCAGATGTCTAGGTATCGTGGCAATAGAGTTCTAATGCTTCTTAAAACTCGATATCGCATCTCATTTCTATGTTTCATGGTAAGATGTAATATGATTTGCGAAGTGTTATGCATTCCTCGTCTACGATTCAAATGAATGTAAATGCGACACTTCCTTGCAAGGAAATAGCGTTTGCAGATGTCTACGTATCGTAGCAATAGAGTTCTTATGATTCTTAAAACGCGATATCGCATCTCATTTCTATGTTTCATGGTAAGATATAATATGATTTGCGAAGTGTCATGTATTCCTCGTCTACACTTCAAATGAATGTAAATGCGACACTTCCTTGCAAGGAAATAGCGTTTGTGGATGTCTACGTATCGTAGCAATAGAGTTCTAATGCTTCTTAAAACGCGATATCGCATCTCATTTCTATGTTTCATGGTAAGATATAATATGATTTGCGAAGTGTTATGTATTCCTCGTCTACACATCAAGTGAATGTAAATGCGACACTTCCTTGCAAGGAAATGGCGTTTGCAGATGTCTACGTATCGTAGCAATAGAATTCTAATGCTTCTCAAAACGCGATATCGCATCTCATTTCTATGTTTCATGATAAGATATAATATGATTTGCGAAGTGTTATGTATTCATCGTCTACACATCAAATGAATGTAAATGCGACACTTCCTTGCAAGGAAATAGCGTTTGCAGATGTCTACGTATCGTAGCAATAGAGTTCTTATGATTATTAAAACGCGATATCGCACCTCATTTCTATGTTTCATGGTAAGATATTATATGATTTGCGAAGTGTCATGTATTCCTCGTCTACACTTCAAATGAATGTAAATGCGACACTTCTTTGCTAGGAAATAGCGTCTGCAGATGTCTAGGTATCTTAGCAGTAGAGTTCTAATGCTTCTTAAAACGCGATATCGCATCTCATTTCTATGTTTCGTGGTAAGATATAATATGACTTGCGAAGTGTTATGTATTCCTCGTCTACACTTCAAATGAATGTAAATGCGACACTTCCTTGCTAGGAAATAGCGTCTGTAGATTCCTAGGTATCGTAGCAATAGAGTTCTAATGCTTCTTAAAACGCGATATCGCATCTCATTTCTATGTTTCATGGTAAGATATAATATGATTTGCGAAGTGTTATGTATTCCTCGTCTACACTTCAAATGAATGTAAATGCGACACTTCCTTGCAAGGATATACCGTTTGCAGATGTCTAGGTATCGTAGCAATAGAGTTCTAATGCTTCTTAAAACTCGATATCGCATCTCATTTCTAAGTTTCATGGTAAGATGTAATATGATTCGCGAAGTGTTATGTATTCCTCGTCTACACATCAAATGAATGTAAATGCGACACTTCCTTGCAAGGAAATAGCGTTTGCAGATGTCTACGTATCGTAGCAATAGAGTTCTTATGATTATTAAAACGCGATATCGCATCTCATTTCTATGTTTCATGGTAAGATATTATATGATTTGCGAAGTGTCATGTATTCCTCGTCTACACTTCAAATGAATGTAAATGCGACACTTCCTTGCAAGGAAATAGCGCTTGCGGATATCTACGTATCGTAGCAATAGAGTTCTAATGCTTCTTAAAACGCGATATCGCATCTCATTTCTATGTTTCATGGTAAGATATAATATGATTTGCGAAGTGTTATGTATTCCTCGTCTACACATCAAGTGAATGTAAATGCGACACTTCCTTGCAAGGAAATAGCGTTTGCAGATGTCTACGTATCGTAGCAATAGAGTTCTAATGCTTCTCAAAACGTCATATCGCATCTCATTTCTATGTTTCATGGTAAGATATAATATGATTTGCGAAGTGTTATGTATTCATCGTCTACACATCAAATGAATGTAAATGCGACACTTCCTTGCAAGGAAATAGCGTTTGCAGATGTCTATGTATCGTAGCAATAGAGTTCTTATGATTCTTAAAACGCGATATCGCATCTCATTTCTATGTTTCATGGTAAGATATTATATGATTTGCGAAGTGTCATGTATTCCTCGTCTACACTTCAAATGAATGTAAATGCGACACTTCCTTGCAAGGAAATAGCGTTTGCAGATGCCTACGTATCGTAGCAATAGAGTTCTAATGCTTCTTAAAACTCGATATCGCATCTCATTTCTAAGTTTCATGGTAAGATGTAATATGATTCGCGAAGTGTTATGTATTCCTCGTCTACACATCAAATGAATGTAAATGCGACACTTCCTTGCAAGGAAATAGCGTTTGCAGATGTCTACGTGTCGTAGTAATAGAGTTCTAATGCTTCTCAAAATGCGATATCGCATCTCATTTCTATGTTTCATGGTAAGATATAATATGATTTGCGAAGTGTTATGTATTCCTCGTCTACACTTCAAATGAATGTAAATGCGACGCTTCCTTGCTAGGAAATAGCGTCTGCAGATGTCTACGTATCGTAGCAATAGAGTTCATATGATTCTTAAAACGCGATATTGCATCTCATTTCTATGTTTCATGGTAAGATATAACATGATTTGCGAAGTGTCATGTATTACTCGCCTACACTTCCAATGAATGTAAATGCGACACTTCCTTGCAAGGAAATAGCGTTTGCAGATGTCTACGTATCGTAGCAATAGAGTTCTAATGCTTCTTAAAACGCGATATCGCATCTCATTTCTATGTTTCATGGTAAGATATAATATGATTTGAGAAGTGTTATGTATTCCTCGTCTACACATCAACTGAATGTAAATACGACACTTCCTTGCAAGGAAATAGCGTTTGCAGATGTCTACGTGTCGTAGTAATAGAGTTCTAATGCTTCTCAAAACGCGATATCGCATCTCATTTCTATGTTTCATGGTAAGATATAATATGATTTGCGAAGTGCTATGTATTCCGCGTTTACAATTCAATTGAATGTAAATGCGACACTTCCTTGCAAGGAAATAGCGTTTGCAGATGTCTACGTATCGTAGCAATAGAGTTCTTATGATTATTAAAACGCGATATCGCATCTCATTTCTATGTTTCATAGTAAGATATTATATGATTTGCGAAGTGTCATGTATTCCTCGTCTACACTTCAAATGAATGTAAATGCGACACTTCCTTGCTAGGAAATAGCGTCTGCAGATTCCTAGGTATCGTAGCAATAGTGTTCTAATGCTTCTTAAAATGCGATATCGCATCTCATTTCTATGTTTCATGGTAAGATATAATATGACTTGCGAATTGTTATGTATTCCTCGTCTACACTTCAAATGAATGTAAATGCGACACTTCCTTGCTAGGAAATAGCGTCTGCAGATTCCTAGGTATCGTAGCAATAGAGTTCTAATTCTTCATAAAACGCGATATCGCATCTCATTTCTATGTTTCATGGTAAGATGTAATATGATTTGCGAAGTGTTATGTATTCCTCGTCTACACTTCAAATGAATGTGAATGCGACGCTTCCTTGCTAGGAAATAGAGTCTGCAGATGTCTACGTATCGTAGCAATAGAGTTCATATGATTCTTAAAACGCGATATTGCATCTCATTTCTATGTTTCATGGTAAGATATACCATGATTTGCGAAGTGTCATGTATTACTCGCCTACACTTCAAATGAATGTAAATGCGACACTTCCTTGCAAGGAAATAGCGTTTGCAGATGTCTACGTATCGTAGCAATAGAGTTCTTATGATTCTTAAGACGCGATATTGCATCTCATTTCTGTTTCATGGTAAGATATAATATGATTTGCGGAGTGTCATGTATTCCTCGTCTGCACTTCAAATGAATGTAAATGCGACACTATCTTGCAAGGAAATGGCGTTTGCAGATGTCTGCGTATCGTAGCAATAGAGTTCTTATGATTCTTAAATCGCGATATGGCATCTCATTTCTATGTTTCATGGTAAGATATAATATGATTTGCGAAGTGTCATGTATTCCTCGTCTACACTTCAAATGAATGTAAATGCGACACTTCCTTGCTAGGAAATAGGGTCTGCAGATGTCTAGGTATCGTAGCAATAGAGTTCTAATGCTTCTTAAAACTCGATATCGCATCTCATTTCTATGTTTCATGGTAAGATGTAATATGATTTGCGAAGTGTTATGCATTCCTCGTCTACGATTCAAATGAATGTAAATGCGACACTTCCTTGCAAGGAAATAGCGTTTGCAGATGTCTACGTATCGTAGCAATAGAGTTCTTATGATTCTTAAAACGCGATATCGCATCTCATTTCTATGTTTCATGGTAAGATATAATATGATTTGCGAAGTGTCATGTATTCCTCGTCTACACTTCAAATGAATGTAAATGCGACACTTCCTTGCAAGGAAATAGCGTTTGTGGATGTCTACGTATCGTAGCAATAGAGTTCTAATGCTTCTTAAAACGCGATATCGCATCTCATTTCTATGTTTCATGGTAAGATATAATATGATTTGCGAAGTGTTATGTATTCCTCGTCTACACATCAAGTGAATGTAAATGCGACACTTCCTTGCAAGGAAATAGCGTTTGCAGATGTCTACGTATCGTAGCAATAGAATTCTAATGCTTCTCAAAACGCGATATCGCATCTCATTTCTATGTTTCATGATAAGATATAATATGATTTGCGAAGTGTTATGTATTCATCGTCTACACTTCAAATGAATGTAAATGCGACACTTCCTTGCTAGGAAATAGCGTCTGCAGATTCCTAGGTATCGTAGCAATAGAGTTCTAATTCTTCTTAAAACGCGATATCGCATCTCATTTCTATGTTTCATGGTAAGATGTAATATGATTTGCGAAGTGTTATGTATTCCTCGTCTACACTTCAAATGAATGTGAATGCGACGCTTCCTTGCTAGGAAATAGAGTCTGCAGATGTCTACGTATCGTAGCAATAGAGTTCATATGATTCTTAAAACGCGATATTGCATCTCATTTCTATGTTTCATGGTAAGATATACCATGATTTGCGAAGTGTCATGTATTACTCGCCTACACTTCAAATGAATGTAAATGCGACACTTCCTTGCAAGGAAATAGCGTTTGCAGATGTCTACGTATCGTAGCAATAGAGTTCCTAGGATTCTTAAGACGCGATATTGCATCTCATTTCTGTTTCATGGTAAGATATAATATGATTTGCGGAGTGTCATGTATTCCTCGTCTGCACTTCAAATGAATGTAAATGCGACACTATCTTGCAAGGAAATGGCGTTTGCAGATGTCTGCGTATCGTAGCAATAGAGTTCTTATGATTCTTAAATCGCGATATGGCATCTCATTTCTATGTTTCATGGTAAGATATAATATGACTTGCGAAGTGTTATGTATTCCACGTCTACACTTCAAATGAAAGTAAATGCGACACTTCCTTGCTAGGAAATAGCGTCTGCAGATTCCTAGGTATCGTAGCAATAGAGTTCTAATGCTTCTTAAAACGCGATATCGCATCTCATTTCTATGTTTCATGGTAAGATGTAATATGATTTGCGAAGTGTTATGTATTCCTCGTCTACACTTCAAATGAATGTAAATGCGACGCTTCCTTGCTAGGAAATAGCGTCTGCAGATGTCTAGGTATCTTAGCAATAGAGTTCTAATGCTTCTTAAAACGCGATATCGCATCTCATTTCTATGTTTCATGGTAAGATGTAATATGATTTGCGAAGTGTTATGTATTCCTCGTCTACACTTCAAATGAATGTAAATGCGACGCTTCCTTGCTAGGAAATAGCGTCTGCAGATGTCTACGTATCGTAGCAATAGAGTTCATATGATTCTTAAAACGCGATATTGCATCTCATTTCTATGTTTCATGGTAAGATATAATATGATTTGCGAAGTGTCATGTATTCCTCGTCTACACTTCGAATGAATGTAAAAGCGACACTTCCTTGCAAGGAAATAGCGTTTGCAGATGTCTACGTATCGTAGCAATAGAGTTCTTATGATTCTTAGTACGCGATATCGCATCTCATGTCTATGTTTCATGGTAAGATATTATATGATTTGCGAAGTGTCATGTATTCCTCGTCTACACTTCAAATGAATGTAAATGCGACACTTCCTTGCTAGGAAATAGCGTCTGCAGATGTCTAGGTATCTTAGCAATAGAGTTCTAATGCTTCTTAAAACGCGATATCGCATCTCATTTCTATGTTTCATGGTAAGATATAATATGATTTGCGAAGTGTTATGTATTCCTCGTCTACACTTCAAATGAATGTAAATGCGACACTTCCTTGCAAGGATATAGCGTTTGCAGATGTCTAGGTATCGTAGCAATAGAGTTCTAATGCTTCTTAAAACTCGATATCGCATCTCATTTCTATGTTTCATGGTAAGATGTAATATGATTTGCGAAGTGTTATGCATTCCTCGTCTACGATTCAAATGAATGTAAATGCGACACTTCCTTGCAAGGAAATAGCGTTTGCAGATGTCTACGTATCGTAGCAATAGAGTTCTTATGATTCTTAAAACGCGATATCGCATCTCATTTCTATGTTTCATGGTAAGGTATAACATGATTTGCGAAGTGTTATGTATTCCTCGCCTACGCTTCAAATGAATGTGAATGCGATACTTCCTCGCTAGGAAATAGCGTTTGCAGATGTCTACGTATCGTAGCAATAGCTTTCTAGTGCTTCTTAAAGCGCGATATCGCATCCCATTTCTATGTTTCATGGTAAGATATAATATGATTCGCGAAGTGTTATGTATTCCTCGTCTACACATCAAATGAATGTAAATGCGACACTTCCTTGCAAGGAAATAGCGTTTGCAGATGTCTACGTATCGTAGCAATAGAGTTCTTATGGTTATTAAAACGCGATATCGCATCTCATTTCTATGTTTCATGGTAAGATATTATATGATTTGCGAAGTGTCATGTATTCCTCGTCTACACTTCAAATGAATGTAAATGCGACACTTTCTTGCAAGGAAATAGCGTCTGCAGATGTCTACGTATCGTAGCAATAGAGTTCTAATGCTTCTTAAAACGCGATATCGCATCTCATTTCTATGTTTCATGGTAAGATATAATATGACTTGCGAAGTGTTATGTATTCCACGTCTACACTTCAAATGAAAGTAAATGCGACACTTCCTTGCTAGGAAATAGCGTCTGCAGATTCCTAGGTATCGTAGCAATAGAGTTCTAATGCTTCTTAAAACGCGATATCGCATCTCATTTCTATGTTTCATGGTAAGATGTAATATGATTTGCGAAGTGTTATGTATTCCTCGTCTACACTTCAAATGAATGTAAATGCGACGCTTCCTTGCTAGGAAATAGCGTCTGCAGATGTCTACGTATCGTAGCAATAGAGTTCATATGATTCTTAAAACGCGATATTGCATCTCATTTCTATGTTTCATGGTAAGATATAATATGATTTGCGAAGTGTCATGTATTCCTCGTCTACACTTCGAATGAATGTAAAAGCGACACTTCCTTGCAAGGAAATAGCGTTTGCAGATGTCTACGTATCGTAGCAATAGAGTTCTTATGATTCTTAGTACGCGATATCGCATCTCATGTCTATGTTTCATGGTAAGATATTATATGATTTGCGAAGTGTCATGTATTCCTCGTCTACACTTCAAATGAATGTAAATGCGACACTTCCTTGCTAGGAAATAGCGTCTGCAGATGTCTAGGTATCTTAGCAATAGAGTTCTAATGCTTCTTAAAACGCGATATCGCATCTCATTTCTATGTTTCATGGTAAGATATAATATGATTTGCGAAGTGTTATGTATTCCTCGTCTACACTTCAAATGAATGTAAATGCGACACTTCCTTGCAAGGATATAGCGTTTGCAGATGTCTAGGTATCGTAGCAATAGAGTTCTAATGCTTCTTAAAACTCGATATCGCATCTCATTTCTATGTTTCATGGTAAGATGTAATATGATTTGCGAAGTGTTATGCATTCCTCGTCTACGATTCAAATGAATGTAAATGCGACACTTCCTTGCAAGGAAATAGCGTTTGCAGATGTCTACGTATCGTAGCAATAGAGTTCTTATGATTCTTAAAACGCGATATCGCATCTCATTTCTATGTTTCATGGTAAGGTATAACATGATTTGCGAAGTGTTATGTATTCCTCGCCTACGCTTCAAATGAATGTGAATGCGATACTTCCTCGCTAGGAAATAGCGTTTGCAGATGTCTACGTATCGTAGCAATAGCTTTCTAGTGCTTCTTAAAGCGCGATATCGCATCCCATTTCTATGTTTCATGGTAAGATATAATATGATTCGCGAAGTGTTATGTATTCCTCGTCTACACATCAAATGAATGTAAATGCGACACTTCCTTGCAAGGAAATAGCGTTTGCAGATGTCTACGTATCGTAGCAATAGAGTTCTTATGATTATTAAAACGCGATATCGCATCTCATTTCTATGTTTCATGGTAAGATATTATATGATTTGCGAAGTGTCATGTATTCCTCGTCTACACTTCAAATGAATGTAAATGCGACACTTTCTTGCAAGGAAATAGCGTCTGCAGATGTCTACGTATCGTAGCAATAGAGTTCTAATGCTTCTTAAAACGCGATATCGCATCTCATTTCTATGTTTCATGGTAAGATATAATATGACTTGCGAAGTGTTATGTATTCCACGTCTACACTTCAAATGAAAGTAAATGCGACACTTCCTTGCTAGGAAATAGCGTCTGCAGATTCCTAGGTATCGTAGCAATAGAGTTCTAATGCTTCTTAAAACGCGATATCGCATCTCATTTCTATGTTTCATGGTAAGATGTAATATGATTTGCGAAGTGTTATGTATTCCTCGTCTACACTTCAAATGAATGTAAATGCGACGCTTCCTTGCTAGGAAATAGCGTCTGCAGATGTCTAGGTATCTTAGCAATAGAGTTCTAATGCTTCTTAAAACGCGATATCGCATCTCATTTCTATGTTTCATGGTAAGATGTAATATGATTTGCGAAGTGTTATGTATTCCTCGTCTACACTTCAAATGAATGTAAATGCGACGCTTCCTTGCTAGGAAATAGCGTCTGCAGATGTCTACGTATCGTAGCAATAGAGTTCATATGATTCTTAAAACGCGATATTGCATCTCATTTCTATGTTTCATGGTAAGATATAACATGATTTGCGAAGTGTCATGTATTACTCGCCTACACTTCAAATGAATGTAAATGCGACACTTCCTTGCAAGGAAATAGCGTTTGCAGATGTCTACGTATCGTAGCAATAGAATTCTAATGCTTCTTAAAACGCGATATCGCATCTCATTTCTATGTTTCATGGTAAGATATAATATGATTTGAGAAGTGTTATGTATTCCTCGTCTACACATCAACTGAATGTAAATACGACACATCCTTGCAAGGAAATAGCGTTTGCAGATGTCTACGTGTCGTAGTAATAGAGTTCTAATGCTTCTTAAAACGCGATATCGCATCTCATTTCTATGTTTCATGGTAAGATATAATATGATTTGCGAAGTGTTATGTATTCCTCGTCTACACTTCAAATGAATGTAAATGCGACACTTCCTTGCAAGGATATAGCGTTTGCAGATGTCTAGGTATCGTAGCAATAGAGTTCTAATGCTTCTTAAAACTCGATATCGCATCTCATTTCTATGTTTCATGGTAAGATGTAATATGATTTGCGAAGTGTTATGCATTCCTCGTCTAGGATTCAAATGAATGTAAATGCGACACTTCCTTGCAAGGAAATAGCGTTTGCAGATGTCTACGTATCGTAGCAATAGAGTTCTTATGATTCTTAAAACGCGATATCGCATCTCATTTCTATGTTTCATGGTAAGGTATAACATGATTTGCGAAGTGTTATGTATTCCTCGTCTACACTTCAAATGAATGTGAATGCGATACTTCCTCGCTAGGAAATAGCGTTTGCAGATGTCTACGTATCTTAGCAATAGAGTTCTAATGCTTCCTAAAACGCGATATCGCATCTCATTTCTATGTTTCATGGTAAGATATAATATGATTTGCGAAGTGTTATGTATTCCTCGTCTACACTTCAAATGAATGTAAATGCGACACTTCCTTGCAAGGATATAGCGTTTGCAGATGTCTAGGTATCGTAGCAATAGAGTTCTAATGCTTCTTAAAACTCGATATCGCATCTCATTTCTATGTTTCATGGTAAGATGTAATATGATTTGCGAAGTGTTATGCATTCCTCGTCTACGATTCAAATGAATGTAAATGCGACACTTCCTTGCAAGGAAATAGCGTTTGCAGATGTCTACGTATCGTAGCAATAGAGTTCTTATGATTATTAAAACGCGATATCGCATCTCATTTCTATGTTTCATGGTAAGATATTATATGATTTGCGAAGTATCATGTATTCCCCGTCTACACTTCAAATGAATGTAAATGCGACACTTCCTTGCAAGGAAATAGCGTTTGCAGATGCCTACGTATCGTAGCAATAGAGTTCTAATGCTTCTTAAAACGCGATATCGCATCTCATTTCTATGTTTCATGGTAAGATATAATATGATTTGCGAAGTGTTATGTATTCCTCGTCTACACATCAACTGAATCTAAATGCGACACTTCCTTGCAAGGAAATAGCGTTTGCAGATGTCTACGTATCGTAGCAATAGAGTTCTAATGCTTCTTAAAACGCGATATCGCATCTCATTTCTATGTTTCATGGTAAGGTATAACATGATTTGCGAAGTGTTATGTATTCCTCGTCTACACTTCAAATGAATGTAAATGCGACACTTCCTTGCTAGGAAATAGCGTCTGCAGATGTCTAGGTATCTTAGCAATAGAGTTCTAATGCTTCTTAGAACGCGATATCGCATCTCATTTCCATGTTTCACGGTAAGATATAATAAGATTTGCGAAGTGTCATGTACTCCTCGTCTACACTTCAAATGTATGTAAATGCGACACTTCCTTGCAAGGAAATAGCGTTTGCAGATGTCTACGTATCGTAGCAATAGAGTTCTTATGATTCTTAAAACGCGATATCGCATCTCATTTCTATGTTTCATGGTAAGGTATAACATGATTTGCGAAGTGTTATGTATTCCTCGTCTACACTTCAAATGAATGTGAATGCGATACTTCCTCGCTAGGAAATAGCGTTTGCAGATGTCTACGTATCTTAGCAATAGAGTTCTAATGCTTCCTAAAACGCGATATCGCATCTCATTTCTATGTTTCATGGTAAGATATAATATGATTTGCGAAGTGTTATGTATTCCTCGTCTACACTTCAAATGAATGTAAATGCGACACTTCCTTGCAAGGATATAGCGTTTGCAGATGTCTAGGTATCGTAGCAATAGAGTTCTAATGCTTCTTAAAACTCGATATCGCATCTCATTTCTATGTTTCATGGTAAGATGTAATATGATTTGCGAAGTGTTATGCATTCCTCGTCTACGATTCAAATGAATGTAAATGCGACACTTCCTTGCAAGGAAATAGCGTTTGCAGATGTCTACGTATCGTAGCAATAGAGTTCTTATGATTCTTAAAACGCGATATCGCATCTCATTTCTATGTTTCATGGTAAGGTATAACATGATTTGCGAAGTGTTATGTATTCCTCGTCTACACTTCAAATGAATGTGAATGCGATACTTCCTCGCTAGGAAATAGCGTTTGCAGATGTCTACGTATCTTAGCAATAGAGTTCTAATGCTTCCTAAAACGCGATATCGCATCTCATTTCTATGTTTCATGGTAAGATATAATATGATTTGCGAAGTGTTATGTATTCCTCGTCTACACTTCAAATGAATGTAAATGCGACACTTCCTTGCAAGGATATAGCGTTTGCAGATGTCTAGGTATCGTAGCAATAGAGTTCTAATGCTTCTTAAAACTCGATATCGCATCTCATTTCTATGTTTCATGGTGAGATGTAATATGATTTGCGAAGTGTTATGCATTCCTCGTCTACGATTCAAATGAATGTAAATGCGACACTTCCTTGCAAGGAAATAGCGTTTGCAGATGTCTACGTATCGTAGCAATAGAGTTCTTATGATTATTAAAACGCGATATCGCATCTCATTTCTATGTTTCATGGTAAGATATTATATGATTTGCGAAGTATCATGTATTCCCCGTCTACACTTCAAATGAATGTAAATGCGACACTTCCTTGCAAGGAAATAGCGTTTGCAGATGCCTACGTATCGTAGCAATAGAGTTCTAATGCTTCTTAAAACGCGATATCGCATCTCATTTCTATGTTTCATGGTAAGATATAATATGATTTGCGAAGTGTTATGTATTCCTCGTCTACACATCAACTGAATCTAAATGCGACACTTCCTTGCAAGGAAATAGCGTTTGCAGATGTCTACGTATCGTAGCAATAGAGTTCTAATGCTTCTTAAAACGCGATATCGCATCTCATTTCTATGTTTCATGGTAAGGTATAACATGATTTGCGAAGTGTTATGTATTCCTCGTCTACACTTCAAATGAATGTAAATGCGACACTTCCTTGCTAGGAAATAGCGTCTGCAGATGTCTAGGTATCTTAGCAATAGAGTTCTAATGCTTCTTAAAACGCGATATCGCATCTCATTTCTATGTTTCATGGTAAGATGTAATATGATTTGCGAAGTGTTATGTATTCCTCGTCTACACTTCAAATGAATGTAAATGCGACGCTTCCTTGCTAGGAAATAGCGTCTGCAGATGTCTACGTATCGTAGCAATAGAGTTCATATGATTCTTAAAACGCGATATTGCATCTCATTTCTATGTTTCATGGTAAGATATAACATGATTTGCGAAGTGTCATGTATTACTCGCCTACACTTCAAATGAATGTAAATGCGACACTTCCTTGCAAGGAAATAGCGTTTGCAGATGTCTACGTGTTGTAGTAATAGAGTTCTAATGCTTCTCAAAACGCGATATCGCATCACATTTCTATGTTTCATGGTAAGATGTAATATGATTTGCGAAGTGTTATGTATTCCTCGTCTACACTTCAAATGAATGTAAATGCGACGCTTCCTTGCTAGGAAATAGCGTCTGCAGATGTCTACGTATCGTAGCAATAGAGTTCATATGATTCTTAAAACGCGATATTGCATCTCATTTCTATGTTTCATGGTAAGATATAATATGATTTGCGAAGTGTCATGTATTCCTCGTCTACACTTCGAATGAATGTAAAAGCGACACTTCCTTGCAAGGAAATAGCGTTTGCAGATGTCTACGTATCGTAGCAATAGAGTTCTTATGATTCTTAGTACGCGATATCGCATCTCATGTCTATGTTTCATGGTAAGATATTATATGATTTGCGAAGTGTCATGTATTCCTCGTCTACACTTCAAATGAATGTAAATGCGACACTTCCTTGCTAGGAAATAGCGTCTGCAGATGTCTAGGTATCTTAGCAATAGAGTTCTAATGCTTCTTAAAACGCGATATCGCATCTCATTTCTATGTTTCATGGTAAGATATAATATGATTTGCGAAGTGTTATGTATTCCTCGTCTACACTTCAAATGAATGTAAATGCGACACTTCCTTGCAAGGATATAGCGTTTGCAGATGTCTAGGTATCGTAGCAATAGAGTTCTAATGCTTCTTAAAACTCGATATCGCATCTCATTTCTATGTTTCATGGTAAGATGTAATATGATTTGCGAAGTGTTATGCATTCCTCGTCTACGATTCAAATGAATGTAAATGCGACACTTCCTTGCAAGGAAATAGCGTTTGCAGATGTCTACGTATCGTAGCAATAGAGTTCTTATGATTCTTAAAACGCGATATCGCATCTCATTTCTATGTTTCATGGTAAGGTATAACATGATTTGCGAAGTGTTATGTATTCCTCGCCTACGCTTCAAATGAATGTGAATGCGATACTTCCTCGCTAGGAAATAGCGTTTGCAGATGTCTACGTATCGTAGCAATAGCTTTCTAGTGCTTCTTAAAGCGCGATATCGCATCCCATTTCTATGTTTCATGGTAAGATATAATATGATTCGCGAAGTGTTATGTATTCCTCGTCTACACATCAAATGAATGTAAATGCGACACTTCCTTGCAAGGAAATAGCGTTTGCAGATGTCTACGTATCGTAGCAATAGAGTTCTTATGATTATTAAAACGCGATATCGCATCTCATTTCTATGTTTCATGGTAAGATATTATATGATTTGCGAAGTGTCATGTATTCCTCGTCTACACTTCAAATGAATGTAAATGCGACACTTTCTTGCAAGGAAATAGCGTCTGCAGATGTCTACGTATCGTAGCAATAGAGTTCTAATGCTTCTTAAAACGCGATATCGCATCTCATTTCTATGTTTCATGGTAAGATATAATATGACTTGCGAAGTGTTATGTATTCCACGTCTACACTTCAAATGAAAGTAAATGCGACACTTCCTTGCTAGGAAATAGCGTCTGCAGATTCCTAGGTATCGTAGCAATAGAGTTCTAATGCTTCTTAAAACGCGATATCGCATCTCATTTCTATGTTTCATGGTAAGATGTAATATGATTTGCGAAGTGTTATGTATTCCTCGTCTACACTTCAAATGAATGTAAATGCGACGCTTCCTTGCTAGGAAATAGCGTCTGCAGATGTCTAGGTATCTTAGCAATAGAGTTCTAATGCTTCTTAAAACGCGATATCGCATCTCATTTCTATGTTTCATGGTAAGATGTAATATGATTTGCGAAGTGTTATGTATTCCTCGTCTACACTTCAAATGAATGTAAATGCGACGCTTCCTTGCTAGGAAATAGCGTCTGCAGATGTCTACGTATCGTAGCAATAGAGTTCATATGAATCTTAAAACGCGATATTGCATCTCATTTCTATGTTTCATGGTAAGATATAACATGATTTGCGAAGTGTCATGTATTACTCGCCTACACTTCAAATGAATGTAAATGCGACACTTCCTTGCAAGGAAATAGCGTTTGCAGATGTCTACGTATCGTAGCAATAGAGTTCTAATGCTTCTTAAAACGCGATATCGCATCTCATTTCTATGTTTCATGGTAAGATATAATATGATTTGAGAAGTGTTATGTATTCCTCGTCTACACATCAACTGAATGTAAATACGACACATCCTTGCAAGGAAATAGCGTTTGCAGATGTCTACGTGTCGTAGTAATAGAGTTCTAATGCTTCTTAAAACGCGATATCGCATCTCATTTCTATGTTTCATGGTAAGATATAATATGATTTGCGAAGTGTTATGTATTCCTCGTCTACACTTCAAATGAATGTAAATGCGACACTTCCTTGCAAGGATATAGCGTTTGCAGATGTCTAGGTATCGTAGCAATAGAGTTCTAATGCTTCTTAAAACTCGATATCGCATCTCATTTCTATGTTTCATGGTAAGATGTAATATGATTTGCGAAGTGTTATGCATTCCTCGTCTAGGATTCAAATGAATGTAAATGCGACACTTCCTTGCAAGGAAATAGCGTTTGCAGATGTCTACGTATCGTAGCAATAGAGTTCTTATGATTCTTAAAACGCGATATCGCATCTCATTTCTATGTTTCATGGTAAGGTATAACATGATTTGCGAAGTGTTATGTATTCCTCGTCTACACTTCAAATGAATGTGAATGCGATACTTCCTCGCTAGGAAATAGCGTTTGCAGATGTCTACGTATCTTAGCAATAGAGTTCTAATGCTTCCTAAAACGCGATATCGCATCTCATTTCTATGTTTCATGGTAAGATATAATATGATTTGCGAAGTGTTATGTATTCCTCGTCTACACTTCAAATGAATGTAAATGCGACACTTCCTTGCAAGGATATAGCGTTTGCAGATGTCTAGGTATCGTAGCAATAGAGTTCTAATGCTTCTTAAAACTCGATATCGCATCTCATTTCTATGTTTCATGGTAAGATGTAATATGATTTGCGAAGTGTTATGCATTCCTCGTCTACGATTCAAATGAATGTAAATGCGACACTTCCTTGCAAGGAAATAGCGTTTGCAGATGTCTACGTATCGTAGCAATAGAGTTCTTATGATTATTAAAACGCGATATCGCATCTCATTTCTATGTTTCATGGTAAGATATTATATGATTTGCGAAGTATCATGTATTCCCCGTCTACACTTCAAATGAATGTAAATGCGACACTTCCTTGCAAGGAAATAGCGTTTGCAGATGCCTACGTATCGTAGCAATAGAGTTCTAATGCTTCTTAAAACGCGATATCGCATCTCATTTCTATGTTTCATGGTAAGATATAATATGATTTGCGAAGTGTTATGTATTCCTCGTCTACACATCAACTGAATCTAAATGCGACACTTCCTTGCAAGGAAATAGCGTTTGCAGATGTCTACGTATCGTAGCAATAGAGTTCTAATGCTTCTTAAAACGCGATATCGCATCTCATTTCTATGTTTCATGGTAAGGTATAACATGATTTGCGAAGTGTTATGTATTCCTCGTCTACACTTCAAATGAATGTAAATGCGACACTTCCTTGCTAGGAAATAGCGTCTGCAGATGTCTAGGTATCTTAGCAATAGAGTTCTAATGCTTCTTAAAACGCGATATCGCATCTCATTTCTATGTTTCATGGTAAGATGTAATATGATTTGCGAAGTGTTATGTATTCCTCGTCTACACTTCAAATGAATGTAAATGCGACGCTTCCTTGCTAGGAAATAGCGTCTGCAGATGTCTACGTATCGTAGCAATAGAGTTCATATGATTCTTAAAACGCGATATTGCATCTCATTTCTATGTTTCATGGTAAGATATAACATGA
Source organism: Xylocopa sonorina (assembly GCF_050948175.1). NCBI lineage: Eukaryota > Metazoa > Arthropoda > Insecta > Hymenoptera > Apidae > Xylocopa > Xylocopa sonorina. The sequence continues at coordinate 403,779 of NW_027490249.1, forward strand.
TTTGCGAAGTGTCATGTATTACTCGCCTACACTTCAAATGAATGTAAATGCGACACTTCCTTGCAAGGAAATAGCGTTTGCAGATGTCTAGGTATCGTAGCAATAGAGTTCTAATGCTTCTTAAAACGCGATATCGCATCTCATTTCTATGTTTCATGGTAAGATATAATATGATTTGAGAAGTGTTATGTATTCCTCGTCTACACATCAACTGAATGTAAATACGACACATCCTTGCAAGGAAATAGCGTTTGCAGATGTCTACGTGTCGTAGTAATAGAGTTCTAATGCTTCTTAAAACGCGATATCGCATCTCATTTCTATGTTTCATGGTAAGATATAATATGATTTGCGAAGTGTTATGTATTCCTCGTCTACACTTCAAATGAATGTAAATGCGACACTTCCTTGCAAGGATATAGCGTTTGCAGATGTCTAGGTATCGTAGCAATAGAGTTCTAATGCTTCTTAAAACTCGATATCGCATCTCATTTCTATGTTTCATGGTAAGATGTAATATGATTTGCGAAGTGTTATGCATTCCTCGTCTACGATTCAAATGAATGTAAATGCGACACTTCCTTGCAAGGAAATAGCGTTTGCAGATGTCTACGTATCGTAGCAATAGAGTTCTTATGATTCTTAAAACGCGATATCGCATCTCATTTCTATGTTTCATGGTAAGGTATAACATGATTTGCGATGTGTTATGTATTCCTCGTCTACACTTCAAATGAATGTGAATGCGATACTTCCTCGCTAGGAAATAGCGTTTGCAGATGTCTACGTATCTTAGCAATAGAGTTCTAATGCTTCTTAAAACGCGATATCGCATCTCATTTCTATGTTTCATGGTAAGATATAATATGATTTGCGAAGTGTTATGTATTCCTCGTCTACACTTCAAATGAATGTAAATGCGACACTTCCTTGCAAGGATATAGCGTTTGCAGATGTCTAGGTATCGTAGCAATAGAGTTCTAATGCTTCTTAAAACTCGATATCGCATCTCATTTCTATGTTTCATGGTATGATGTAATATGATTTGCGAAGTGTTATGCATTCCTCGTCTACGATTCAAATGAATGTAAATGCGACACTTCCTTGCAAGGAAATAGCGTTTGCAGATGTCTACGTATCGTAGCAATAGAGTTCTTATGATTATTAAAACGCGATATCGCATCTCATTTCTATGTTTCATGGTAAGATATTATATGATTTGCGAAGTATCATGTATTCCCCGTCTACACTTCAAATGAATGTAAATGCGACACTTCCTTGCAAGGAAATAGCGTTTGCAGATGCCTACGTATCGTAGCAATAGAGTTCTAATGCTTCTTAAAACGCGATATCGCATCTCATTTCTATGTTTCATGGTAAGATATAATATGATTTGCGAAGTGTTATGTATTCCTCGTCTACACATCAACTGAATCTAAATACGACACTTCCTTGCAAGGACATAGCGTTTGCAGATGTCTACGTGTCGTAGTAATAGAGTTCTAATGCTTCTCAAAACGCGATATCGCATCACATTTCTATGTTTCATGGTAAGAAATAATATGATTTGCGAAGTATTATGTATTCCTCGTCTACAATTCAATTGAATGTAAATGCGACACTTCCTTGCAAGGAAATAGCGTTTGCAGATGTCTACGTATCGTAGCAATAGAGTTCTTATGATTATTAAAACGCGATATCGCATCTCATGTCTATGTTTCATGGTAAGATATTATATGATTTGCGAAGTGTTATGCATTCCTCGTCTACGATTCAAATGAATGTAAATGCGACACTTCCTTGCAAGGAAATAGCGTTTGCAGATGTCTACGTATCGTAGCAATAGAGTTCTTATGATTCTTAAAACGCGATATCGCATCTCATTTCTATGTTTCATGGTAAGGTATAACATGATTTGCGAAGTGTTATGTATTCCTCGTCTACACTTCAAATGAATGTGAATGCGATACTTCCTCGCTAGGAAATAGCGTTTGCAGATGTCTACGTATCGTAGCAATAGCTTTCTAGTGCTTCTTAAAGCGCGATATCGCATCCCATTTCTATGTTTCATGGTAAGATATAATATGATTCGCGAAGTGTTATGTATTCCTCGTCTACACTTCAAATGAATGTAAATGCGACGCTTCCTTGCTAGGAAATAGCGTCTGCAGATGTCTACGTATCGTAGCAATAGAGTTCATATGATTCTTAAAACGCGATATTGCATCTCATTTCTATGTTTCATGGTAAGATATAACATGATTTGCGAAGTGTCATGTATTACTCGCCTACACTTCAAATGAATGTAAATGCGACACTTCCTTGCAAGGAAATAGCGTTTGCAGATGTCTACGTATCGTAGCAATAGAGTTCTAATGCTTCTTAAAACGCGATATCGCATCTCATTTCTATGTTTCATGGTAAGATATAATATGATTTGCGAAGTGTTATGTATTCCTCGTCTACACATCAACTGAATGTAAATACGACACTTCCTTGCAAGGAAATAGCGTTTGCAGATGTCTACGTGTCGTAGTAATAGAGTTCTAATGCTTCTCAAAACGCGATATCGCATCTCATTTCTATGTTTCATGGTAAGATATAATATGATTTGCGAAGTGTTATGTATTCCTCGTCTACAATTCAATTGAATGTAAATGCGACACTTCCTTGCATGGAAATAGCGTTTGCAGATGTCTACGTATCGTAGCAATAGAGTTCTTATGATTATTAAAACGCGATATCGCATCTCATTTCTATGTTTCATGGTAAGATATTATATGATTTGCGAGGTGTCATGTATTCCTCGTCTACACTTCAAATGAATGTAAATGCGACACTTTCTTGCTAGGATATAGCGTCTGCAGATGTCTACGTATCGTAGCAATAGAGTTCTAATGCTTCTTAAAACGCGATATCGCATCTCATTTCTATGTTTCATGGTAAGATATGATATGACTTGCGAAGTGTTATGTATTCCTCGTCTACACTTCAAATGAATGTAAATGCGACACTTCCTTGCTAGGAAATAGCGTCTGCAGATTCCTAGGTATCGTAGCAATAGAGTTCTAATGCTTCTTAAAACGCGATATCGCATCTCATTTCTATGTTTCATGGTAAGATGTAATATGATTTGCGAAGTGTTATGTATTCCTCGTCTACACTTCAAATGAATGTAAATGCGACGCTTCCTTGCTAGGAAATAGCGTCTGCAGATGTCTACGTATCGTAGCAATAGAGTTCATGTGATTCTTAAAACGCGATATTGCATCTCATTTCTATGTTTCATGGTAAGATATAACATGATTTGCGAAGTGTCATGTATTACTCGCCTACACTTCAAATGAATGTAAATGCGACACTTCCTTGCAAGGAAATAGCGTTTGCAGATGTCTACGTATGGTAGCAATAGAGTTCTTATGATTCTTAAAACGAGATATCGCATCTCATTTCTATGTTTCATGGTAAGATATAATATGATTTGCGAAGTGTCATGTATTCCTCGTCTACACTTCAAATGAATGTAAAAGCGACACTTCCTTGCAAGGAAATAGCGTTTGCAGATGTCTACGTATCGTAGCAATAGAGTTCTTATGATTCTTAGTACGCGATATCGCATCTCATGTCTATGTTTCATGGTAAGATATTATATGATTTGCGAAGTGTCATGTATTCCTCGTCTACACTTCAAATGAATGTAAATGCGACACTTCCTTGCTAGGAAATAGCGTCTGCAGATGTCTAGGTATCTTAGCAATAGAGTTCTAATGCTTCTTAAAACGCGATATCGCATCTCATTTCTATGTTTCATGGTAAGATATAATATGATTTGCGAAGTGTTATGTATTCCTCGTCTACACTTCAAATGAATGTAAATGCGACACTTCCTTGCAAGGATATAGCGTTTGCAGATATCTAGGTATCGTAGCAATAGAGTTCTAATGCTTCTTAAAACTCGATATCGCATCTCATTTCTATGTTTCATGGTAAGATGTAATATGATTTGCGAAGTGTTATGCATTCCTCGTCTACGATTCAAATGAATGTAAATGCGACACTTCCTTGCAAGGAAATAGCGTTTGCAGATGTCTACGTATCGTAGCAATAGAGTTCTTATGATTCTTAAAACGCGATATCGCATCTCATTTCTATGTTTCATGGTAAGGTATAACATGATTTGCGAAGTGTTATGTATTCCTCGTCTACACTTCAAGTGAATGTGAATGCGATACTTCCTCGCTAGGAAATAGCGTTTGCAGATGTCTACGTATCTTAGCAATAGAGTTCTAATGCTTCTTAAAACGCGATATCGCATCTCATTTCTATGTTTCATGGTAAGATATAATATGATTTGCGAAGTGTTATGTATTCCTCGTCTACACATCAACTGAATGTAAATACGACACTTCCTTGCAAGGAAATAGCGTTTGCAGATGTCTACGTGTCGTAGCAATACATTTCTAATGCTTCTTAAAACGAGATATTGCATCTCATATCTATGTTTCATGATAAGATATAATATTCATTGAGAAGTGTTATGCATTCCTCGTCTACGATTCAAATGAATGTAAATGCGACACTTCTTTGCAAGGAAATAGCGTTTGCAGATGTCTACGTATCGTAGCAATAGAGTTCTTATGATTCTTAAAACGCGATATCGCATCTCATTCCTATGTTTCATGGTAAGATATAATATGATTTGCGAAGTGTTATGTGTTCCTCGTCTACACATCAAATGAATGTAAATGCGACACTTCCTCGCTAGGAAATAGCGTTTGCAGATGTCTACGTATCGTAGCAATGGATTTCTGATGCTTCTTAAAACGCGATATCGCATCTCATTTCTATGTTTCATGGTAAGATATTATATGATTTGCGAAGTGTCATGCATTCCTCGTCTACACTTCAAATGAATGTAAATGCGACACTTCCTTGCTAGGAAATAGCGTCTGCAGATGTCTAGGTATTGTAGCAATAGAGTTCTAATGCTTCTTAAAACGCGATATCGCATCTCATTTCTATGTTTCATGGTAAGATATAATATGACTTGCGAAGTGTTATGTATTCCTCGTCTACACTTCAAATGAATGTAAATGCGACACTTCCTTGCTAGGAAATAGTGTCTGCAGATGTCTAGGTATCGTAGCAATAGAGTTCTAATGCTTCTTAAAACGCGATATCGGATCTCATTTCTATGCTTCATGGTAAGATATAATATGATTTGCGAAGTGTTATGTATTCCTCGTGTACACTTCAAATGGATGTAAATGCGACTCTTCCTTGCTAGGAAATAGCTTCTGCAGATGTCTACGTATCGTAGCAATAGAGTTCTTATGATTCTTAAATCGCAATATTGCATCTCATTTCTATGTTTCATGGTAAGATATAATATGATTTGCGAAGTGTTATGTATTCCTCGTCTACACTTCAAATGAATGTAAATGCGACACTTCCTTGCTAGGAAATAGCGTCTGCAGATGTCTAGGTATCGTAGCAATAGAGTTCTTATGGTTCTTAAAACGCGATATCGCATCTCATTTCTATGTTTCATGGTAAGGTATAATATGATTTGCAAAGTGTTATGTATTCCTCGTCTACACTTCAAATGAATGTAAATGCGACACTTTCTTGCAAGGAAATAGTGTTTGCAGATATCTACGTATCGTAGCAATGGATTTCTAATGCTTCTTAAAACGCGATATCGCATCTCATTTTTATGTTTCATGGTAAGATATAATATGATTTGCTAAGTCTCATGTATTCCTCGTCCACACTTCAAATGAATGTAAATGCGACACTTCCTTGCAAGGAAATAGCGTTTGCAGATGTCTACGTATCGTTGCAATAGACTTCTTATGATTCTTAAAACGCTATATCGCATCTCATTTCTATGTTTCATGGTAAGATATAATATGATTTGCGGAGTGTTATGTTTTCCTCGTCTACACTTCAAATGAATGTAAATGCGACACTTCCTTGCAAGGAAATAGCGTTTGCAGATGTCTACGTATCGTAGCAATAGAGTTCTAATGCTTCTTAAAACGCGATATCGCATCTCATTTCTATGTTTCATGGTAAGATATAATATGATTTGAGAAGTGTTATGTATTCCTCGTCTACACATCAACTGAATGTAAATACGACACATCCTTGCAAGGAAATAGCGTTTGCAGATGTCTACGTGTCGTAGTAATAGAGTTCTAATGCTTCTTAAAACGCGATATCGCATCTCATTTCTATGTTTCATGGTAAGATATAATATGATTTGCGAAGTGTTATGTATTCCTCGTCTACACTTCAAATGAATGTAAATGCGACACTTCCTTGCAAGGATATAGCGTTTGCAGATGTCTAGGTATCGTAGCAATAGAGTTCTAATGCTTCTTAAAACTCGATATCGCATCTCATTTCTATGTTTCATGGTAAGATGTAATATGATTTGCGAAGTGTTATGCATTCCTCGTCTACGATTCAAATGAATGTAAATGCGACACTTCCTTGCAAGGAAATAGCGTTTGCAGATGTCTACGTATCGTAGCAATAGAGTTCTTATGATTCTTAAAACGCGATATCGCATCTCATTTCTATGTTTCATGGTAAGGTATAACATGATTTGCGATGTGTTATGTATTCCTCGTCTACACTTCAAATGAATGTGAATGCGATACTTCCTCGCTAGGAAATAGCGTTTGCAGATGTCTACGTATCTTAGCAATAGAGTTCTAATGCTTCTTAAAACGCGATATCGCATCTCATTTCTATGTTTCATGGTAAGATATAATATGATTTGCGAAGTGTTATGTATTCCTCGTCTACACTTCAAATGAATGTAAATGCGACACTTCCTTGCAAGGATATAGCGTTTGCAGATGTCTAGGTATCGTAGCAATAGAGTTCTAATGCTTCTTAAAACTCGATATCGCATCTCATTTCTATGTTTCATGGTATGATGTAATATGATTTGCGAAGTGTTATGCATTCCTCGTCTACGATTCAAATGAATGTAAATGCGACACTTCCTTGCAAGGAAATAGCGTTTGCAGATGTCTACGTATCGTAGCAATAGAGTTCTTATGATTATTAAAACGCGATATCGCATCTCATTTCTATGTTTCATGGTAAGATATTATATGATTTGCGAAGTATCATGTATTCCCCGTCTACACTTCAAATGAATGTAAATGCGACACTTCCTTGCAAGGAAATAGCGTTTGCAGATGCCTACGTATCGTAGCAATAGAGTTCTAATGCTTCTTAAAACGCGATATCGCATCTCATTTCTATGTTTCATGGTAAGATATAATATGATTTGCGAAGTGTTATGTATTCCTCGTCTACACATCAACTGAATCTAAATACGACACTTCCTTGCAAGGACATAGCGTTTGCAGATGTCTACGTGTCGTAGTAATAGAGTTCTAATGCTTCTCAAAACGCGATATCGCATCACATTTCTATGTTTCATGGTAAGAAATAATATGATTTGCGAAGTATTATGTATTCCTCGTCTACAATTCAATTGAATGTAAATGCGACACTTCCTTGCAAGGAAATAGCGTTTGCAGATGTCTACGTATCGTAGCAATAGAGTTCTTATGATTATTAAAACGCGATATCGCATCTCATGTCTATGTTTCATGGTAAGATATTATATGATTTGCGAAGTGTCATGTATTCCTCGTCTACACTTCAAATGAATGTAAATGCGACACTTCCTTGCTAGCAAATAGCGTCTGCAGATGTCTAGGTATCTTAGCAATAGAGTTCTAATGCTTCTTAAAACGCGATATCGCATCTCATTTCTATGTTTCATGGTAAGATATAATATGATTTGCGAAGTGTTATGTATTCCTCGTCTACACTTCAAATGAATGTAAATGCGACACTTCCTTGCAAGGATATAGCGTTTGCAGATGTCTAGGTATCGTAGCAATAGAGTTCTAATGCTTCTTAAAACTCGATATCGCATCTCATTTCTATGTTTCATGATAAGATGTAATATGATTTGCGAAGTGTTATGCATTCCTCGTCTACGATTCAAATGAATGTAAATGCGACACTTCCTTGCAAGGAAATAGCGTTTGCAGATGTCTACGTATCGTAGCAATAGAGTTCTTATGATTCTTAAAACGCGATATCGCATCTCATTTCTATGTTTCATGGTAAGGTATAACATGATTTGCGAAGTGTTATGTATTCCTCGTCTACACTTCAAATGAATGTGAATGCGATACTTCCTCGCTAGGAAATAGCGTTTGCAGATGTCTACGTATCGTAGCAATAGCTTTCTAGTGCTTCTTAAAGCGCGATATCGCATCCCATTTCTATGTTTCATGGTAAGATATAATATGATTCGCGAAGTGTTATGTATTCCTCGTCTACACTTCAAATGAATGTAAATGCGACGCTTCCTTGCTAGGAAATAGCGTCTGCAGATGTCTACGTATCGTAGCAATAGAGTTCATATGATTCTTAAAACGCGATATTGCATCTCATTTCTATGTTTCATGGTAAGATATAACATGATTTGCGAAGTGTCATGTATTACTCGCCTACACTTCAAATGAATGTAAATGCGACACTTCCTTGCAAGGAAATAGCGTTTGCAGATGTCTACGTATCGTAGCAATAGAGTTCTAATGCTTCTTAAAACGCGATATCGCATCTCATTTCTATGTTTCATGGTAAGATATAATATGATTTGCGAAGTGTTATGTATTCCTCGTCTACACATCAACTGAATGTAAATACGACACTTCCTTGCAAGGAAATAGCGTTTGCAGATGTCTACGTGTCGTAGTAATAGAGTTCTAATGCTTCTCAAAACGCGATATCGCATCTCATTTCTATGTTTCATGGTAAGATATAATATGATTTGCGAAGTGTTATGTATTCCTCGTCTACAATTCAATTGAATGTAAATGCGACACTTCCTTGCATGGAAATAGCGTTTGCAGATGTCTACGTATCGTAGCAATAGAGTTCTTATGATTATTAAAACGCGATATCGCATCTCATTTCTATGTTTCATGGTAAGATATTATATGATTTGCGAGGTGTCATGTATTCCTCGTCTACACTTCAAATGAATGTAAATGCGACACTTTCTTGCTAGGATATAGCGTCTGCAGATGTCTACGTATCGTAGCAATAGAGTTCTAATGCTTCTTAAAACGCGATATCGCATCTCATTTCTATGTTTCATGGTAATATATGATATGACTTGCGAAGTGTTATGTATTCCTCGTCTACACTTCAAATGAATGTAAATGCGACACTTCCTTGCTAGGAAATAGCGTCTGCAGATTCCTAGGTATCGTAGCAATAGAGTTCTAATGCTTCTTAAAACGCGATATCGCATCTCATTTCTATGTTTCATGGTAAGATGTAATATGATTTGCGAAGTGTTATGTATTCCTCGTCTACACTTCAAATGAATGTAAATGCGACGCTTCCTTGCTAGGAAATAGCGTCTGCAGATGTCTACGTATCGTAGCAATAGAGTTCATATGATTCTTAAAACGCGATATTGCATCTCATTTCTATGTTTCATGGTAAGATATAACATGATTTGCGAAGTGTCATGTATTACTCGCCTACACTTCAAATGAATGTAAATGCGACACTTCCTTGCAAGGAAATAGCGTTTGCAGATGTCTACGTATGGTAGCAATAGAGTTCTTATGATTCTTAAAACGAGATATCGCATCTCATTTCTATGTTTCATGGTAAGATATAATATGATTTGCGAAGTGTCATGTATTCCTCGTCTACACTTCAAATGAATGTAAAAGCGACACTTCCTTGCAAGGAAATAGCGTTTGCAGATGTCTACGTATCGTAGCAATAGAGTTCTTATGATTCTTAGTACGCGATATCGCATCTCATGTCTATGTTTCATGGTAAGATATTATATGATTTGCGAAGTGTCACGTATTCCTCGTCTACACTTCAAATGAATGTAAATGCGACACTTCCTTGCTAGGAAATAGCGTCTGCAGATGTCTAGGTATCTTAGCAATAGAGTTCTAATGCTTCTTAAAACGCGATATCGCATCTCATTTCTATGTTTCATGGTAAGATATAATATGATTTGCGAAGTGTTATGTATTCCTCGTCTACACTTCAAATGAATGTAAATGCGACACTTCCTTGCAAGGATATAGCGTTTGCAGATATCTAGGTATCGTAGCAATAGAGTTCTAATGCTTCTTAAAACTCGATATCGCATCTCATTTCTATGTTTCATGGTAAGATGTAATATGATTTGCGAAGTGTTATGCATTCCTCGTCTACGATTCAAATGAATGTAAATGCGACACTTCCTTGCAAGGAAATAGCGTTTGCAGATGTCTACGTATCGTAGCAATAGAGTTCTTATGATTCTTAAAACGCGATATCGCATCTCATTTCTATGTTTCATGGTAAGGTATAACATGATTTGCGAAGTGTTATGTATTCCTCGTCTACACTTCAAATGAATGTGAATGCGATACTTCCTTGCAAGGAAATAGCGTTTGCAGATGTCTACGTGTCGTAGCAATACATTTCTAATGCTTCTTAAAACGAGATATTGCATCTCATATCTATGTTTCATGATAAGATATAATATTCATTGAGAAGTGTTATGCATTCCTCGTCTACGATTCAAATGAATGTAAATGCGACACTTCCTTGCTAGGAAATAGCGTCTGCAGATGTCTACGTATCGTAGCAATAGAGTTCTTATGATTCTTAAAACGCGATATCGCATCTCATTTCTATGTTTCATGGTAAGATATTATATGATTTGCCAAGTGTCATTTATTCCTCGTCTACCCTTCAAATGAATGCAAATGCGACACTTCCTTGCAAGGAAATAGCGTTTGCAGATGTCTACGTATCGTAGCAATAGAGTTCTAATGCTTCTTAAAACGCGATATCGCTTCTCATTTCTATGTTTCATGGTAAGATACAATATGATTTGCGAAGTGTTATGTATTCCTCGTCTACACTTCAAATGAATGAGAATGCGATACTTCCTCGCTAGGAAATAGCGTTTGCAGATGTCTACGTATCATAGCAATAGCTTTCTAGTGCTTCTTAAAGCGCGATATCGCATCCCATTTCTATGTTTCATGGTAAGATATAATATGATTTGCGAAGTGTTATGTATTCCTCGTCTACACTTCAAATGAATGTAAATGCGACACATCCTTGCTAGGAAATAGCGTCTGCAGATGTCTAGGTATCGTAGCAATAGAGTTCTAATGCTTCTTAAAACGAGATATTGCATCTCATATCTATGTTTCATGATAAGATATAATATTCATTGCTAACTGTTATGCATTCCTCGTCTACGATTCAAATGAATGTAAATGCAACACTTCATTGCAAGGAAATAGCGTTTGCAGATGTCTACGTATCGTAGCAATAGCGTTCTTATGATTCTTAAAACGCGATATCGCATCTCATTTCTATGTTTCATGGTAAGGTATAACATGATTTTCGAAGTGTTATGTATTCCTCGTCTACACTTCAAATGAATGTAAATGCGACACTTCCTTGCAAGGAAATAGCGTTTGCAGATGTCTACGTATCGTAGCAATAGAGTTCTAATGCTTCTTAAAACGCGATATCGCATCTCATTTCTATGTTTCATGGTAAGATATAATATGATTTGCGAAGTGTTATGTATTCCTCGTCTACACATCAACTGAATGTAAATACGACACTTCCTTGCAAGGAAATAGCGTTTGCAGATGTCTACGTGTCGTAGTAATAGAGTTCTAATGCTTCTCAAAACGCGATATCGCATCTCATTTCTATGTTTCATGGTAAGATATAATATGATTTGCGAAGTGTTATGTATTCCTCGTCTACAATTCAATTGAATGTAAATGCGACACTTCCTTGCAAGGAAATAGCGTTTGCAGATGTCTACGTATCGTAGCAATAGAGTTCTTATGATTATTAAAACGCGATATCGCATCTCATTTCTATGTTTCATGGTAAGATATTATATGATTTGCGAAGTGTCATGTATTCCTCGTCTACACTTCAAACGAATGTAAATGCGACACTTTCTTGCTAGGATATAGCGTCTGCAGATGTCTACGTATCGTAGCAATAGAGTTCTAATGCTTCTTAAAACGCGATATCGCATCTCATTTCTATGTTTCATGGTAAGATATGATATGACTTGCGAAGTGTTATGTATTCCTCGTCTACACTTCAAATGAATGTAAATGCGACACTTCCTTGCTAGGAAATAGCGTCTGCAGATTCCTAGGTATCGTAGCAATAGAGTTCTAATGCTTCTTAAAACGCGATATCGCATCTCATTTCTATGTTTCATGGTAAGATGTAATATGATTTGCGAAGTGTTATGTATTCCTCGTCTACACTTCAAATGAATGTAAATGCGACGCTTCCTTGCTAGGAAATAGCGTCTGCAGATGTCTACGTATCGTAGCAATAGAGTTCATATGATTCTTAAAACGCGATATTGCATCTCATTTCTATGTTTCATGGTAAGATATAACATGATTTGCGAAGTGTCATGTATTACTCGCCTACACTTCAAATGAATGTAAATGCGACACTTCCTTGCAAGGAAATAGCGTTTGCAGATGTCTACGTATGGTAGCAATAGAGTTCTTATGATTCTTAAAACGAGATATCGCATCTCATTTCTATGTTTCATGGTAAGATATAATATGATTTGCGAAGTGTCATGTATTCCTCGTCTACACTTCAAATGAATGTAAAAGCGACACTTCCTTGCAAGGAAATAGCGTTTGCAGATGTCTACGTATCGTAGCAATAGAGTTCTTATGACTCTTAGTACGCGATATCGCATCTCATGTCTATGTTTCATGGTAAGATATTATATGATTTGCGAAGTGTCATGTATTCCTCGTCTACACTTCAAATGAATGTAAATGCGACACTTCCTTGCAAGGAAATAGCGTTTGCAGATGTCTACGTGTCGTAGCAATACATTTCTAATGCTTCTTAAAACGAGATATTGCATCTCATATCTATGTTTCATGATAAGATATAATATTCATTGAGAAGTGTTATGCATTCCTCGTCTACGATTCAAATGAATGTAAATGCGACACTTCTTTGCAAGGAAATAGCGTTTGCAGATGTCTACGTATCGTAGCAATAGAGTTCTTATGATTCTTAAAACGCGATATCGCATCTCATTTCTATGTTTCATGGTAAGATATAATATGATTTGCGAAGTGTTATGTGTTCCTCGTCTACACATCAAATGAATGTAAATGCGACACTTCCTCGCTAGGAAATAGCGTTTGCAGATGTCTACGTATCGTAGCAATGGATTTCTGATGCTTCTTAAAACGCGATATCGCATCTCATTTCTATGTTTCATGGTAAGATATTATATGATTTGCGAAGTGTCATGCATTCCTCGTCTACACTTCAAATGAATGTAAATGCGACACTTCCTTGCTAGGAAATAGCGTCTGCAGATGTCTAGGTATTGTAGCAATAGAGTTCTAATGCTTCTTAAAACGCGATATCGCATCTCATTTCTATGTTTCATGGTAAGATATAATATGACTTGCGAAGTGTTATGTATTCCTCGTCTACACTTCAAATGAATGTAAATGCGACACTTCCTTGCTAGGAAATAGTGTCTGCAGATGTCTAGGTATCGTAGCAATAGAGTTCTAATGCTTCTTAAAACGCGATATCGGATCTCATTTCTATGCTTCATGGTAAGATATAATATGATTTGCGAAGTGTTATGTATTCCTCGTGTACACTTCAAATGGATGTAAATGCGACTCTTCCTTGCTAGGAAATAGCTTCTGCAGATGTCTACGTATCGTAGCAATAGAGTTCTTATGATTCTTAAATCGCAATATTGCATCTCATTTCTATGTTTCATGGTAAGATACAATATGATTTGCGAAGTGTTATGTATTCCTCGTCTACACTTCAAATGAATGTAAATGCGACACTTCCTTGCTAGGAAATAGCGTCTGCAGATGTCTAGGTATCGTAGCAATAGAGTTCTTATGGTTCTTAAAACGCGATATCGCATCTCATTTCTATGTTTCATGGTAAGGTATAATATGATTTGCAAAGTGTTATGTATTCCTCGTCTACACTTCAAATGAATGTAAATGCGACACTTTCTTGCAAGGAAATAGTGTTTGCAGATATCTACGTATCGTAGCAATGGATTTCTAATGCTTCTTAAAACGCGATATCGCATCTCATTTTTATGTTTCATGGTAAGATATAATATGATTTGCTAAGTCTCATGTATTCCTCGTCCACACTTCAAATGAATGTAAATGCGACACTTCCTTGCAAGGAAATAGCGTTTGCAGATGTCTACGTATCGTTGCAATAGACTTCTTATGATTCTTAAAACGCTATATCGCATCTCATTTCTATGTTTCATGGTAAGATATAATATGATTTGCGGAGTGTTATGTTTTCCTCGTCTACACTTCAAATGAATGTAAATGCGACACTTCCTTGCAAGGAAATAGCGTTTGCAGATGTCTACGTATCGTAGCAATAGAGTTCTTATGATTCTTAAAACGCGATATCGCATCTCATTTCTATGTTTCATGGTAAGATATAATATGACTTGCGAAGTGTTATGTATTCCTCGTCTACACTTCAAATGAATGTAAATGCGACACTTCCTTGCAAGGAAATAGCGTTTGCAGATGTCTACGTATCGTAGCAATAGAGTTCTTATGGTTCTTAAAACGCGATATCGCATCTCATTTCTATGTTTCATGGTAAGGTATAGCATGATTTGCGAAGTGTTATGTATTCATCGTCTACACTTCAAATAAATGTGAATGCGATACTTACTCGCTAGGAAATAGCGTTTGCAGATGTCTACGTATCGTAGCAATAGCTTTCTAGTGCTTCTTAAAACGCGATATCGCATCCCATTTCTATGTTTCATGGTAAGGTATAACATGATTTGCGAAGTGTTATGTATTCCTCGTCTACACTTCAAATGAATGTGAATGCGATACTTCCTCGCTAGGAAATAGCGTTTGCAGATGTCTACGTATCGTAGCAATAGCTTTCTAGTGCTTCATAAAACGCGATATCGCATCCCATTTCATTGTTTCATGGTAAGATACAATATGATTTGCGAAGTGTTATGTATTCCTCGTCTACACATCAACTGAATGTAAATGCGACACTTCCTTGCAAGGAAATAGCGTTTGCAGATGTCTACGTATCGTACCAATAGAGTTCTAATGCTTCTCAAAACGCGATATCGCAAATCATTTCTATGTTTCATGGTAAGATATAATATGATTTGCGAAGTGTTATGTATTCATTGTCTACACATCAAATGAATGTAAATGCGACACTTCCTTGCAAGGAAATAGCGTTTGCAGATGTCTACGTATCGTAGCAATAGAGTTCTTATGATTCTTAAAACGCGATATCGCATCTCATTTCTATGTTTCATGGTAAGATATTATATGATTTGCCAAGTGTCATTTATTCCTCGTCTACCCTTCAAATGAATGCAAATGCGACACTTCCTTGCAAGGAAATAGCGTTTGCAGATGTCTACGTATCGTAGCAATAGAGTTCTAATGCTTCTTAAAACGCGATATCGCATCTCATTTCTATGTTTCATGGTAAGATACAATATGATTTGCGAAGTGTTATGTATTCCTCGTCTACACTTCAAATGAATGAGAATGCGATACTTCCTCGCTAGGAAATAGCGTTTGCAGATGTCTACGTATCATAGCAATAGCTTTCTAGTGCTTCTTAAAGCGCGATATCGCATCCCATTTCTATGTTTCATGGTAAGATATAATATGATTTGCGAAGTGTTATGTATTCCTCGTCTACACTTCAAATGAATGTAAATGCGACACATCCTTGCTAGGAAATAGCGTCTGCAGATGTCTAGGTATCGTAGCAATAGAGTTCTAATGCTTCTTAAAACGAGATATTGCATCTCATATCTATGTTTCATGATAAGATATAATATTCATTGCTAACTGTTATGCATTCCTCGTCTACGATTCAAATGAATGTAAATGCAACACTTCATTGCAAGGAAATAGCGTTTGCAGATGTCTACGTATCGTAGCAATAGCGTTCTTATGATTCTTAAAACGCGATATCGCATCTCATTTCTATGTTTCATGGTAAGGTATAACATGATTTTCGAAGTGTTATGTATTCCTCGTCTACACTTCAAATGAATGTAAATGCGACACTTCCTTGCAAGGAAATAGCGTTTGCAGATGTCTACGTATCGTAGCAATAGAGTTCTAATGCTTCTTAAAACGCGATGTCGCATCTCATTTCTATGTTTCATGGTAAGATATTATATGATTTGCGAAGTGTCATGTATTCCTCGTCTACACTTCAAATTAATGTAAATGCGACACTTCCTTGCAAGGAAATAGCGTTTGCGGATGTCTACGTATCGTAGCAATGGAGTTCTAATGCTTCTTAAAACGCGATATCGCATCTAATTTCTATGTTTCATGGTAAGATATAATATGATTTGCGAAGTGTTATGTATTCCTCGTCTACACATCAACAGAATGTAAATGCGACACTTCCTTGCAAGGAAATAGCGTTTGCAGATGTCTACATATCGTAGCAATAGAGTTCTAATGCTTCTCAAAACGCATCTCCTTTCTATGTTTCATGGTAAGATATAACATGATTTGCGAAGTGTTATGTATTCCTCGTCTACACATCAAATGAATGTAAATGCGACACTTCCTTGCAAGGAAATAGCGTTTGCAGATGTCTACGTATCGTAGCAATAGAGTTCTAATGCTTCTCAAAACGTCATATCGCACCTCATTTCTATGTTTCATGGTAAGATATAATATGATTTGCGAAGTGTTATGTATTCATCGTCTACACATCAAATGAATGTAAATGCGACACTTCCTTGCAAGGAAATAGCGTTTGCAGATGTCTATGTATCGTAGCAATAGAGTTCTTATGATTCTTAAAACTCGATATAGCATCTCATTTCTATGTTTCAAGGTAAGATATTATATGATTTGCGAAGTGTCATGTATTCCTCGTCTACACTTCAAATGAATGTAAATGCGACACTTCCTTGCAAGGAAGTAGCGTTTGCAGATGTCTACGTATCGTAGCAATAGAGTTCTAATGCTTCTCAAAACGCGATATCGCATCTCATTTCTATGTTTCATGGCGAGATATAATATGATTTGCGAAGTGTTATGTATTCCTCGTCTACAATTCAATTGAATGTAAATGCGACACTTCCTTGCAAGGAAATAGCGTTTGCAGATGTCTACGTATCGTAGCAATAGAGTTCTTATGATTATTAAAACGCGATATCGCATCTCATTTCTATGTTTCATGGTAAGATATTATATGATTTGCGAAGTGTCATGTATTCCTCGTCTACACTTCAAATGAATGTAAATGCGACACTTCCTTGCAAGGAAATAGCGTTTGCGGATATCTACGTATCGTAGCAATAGAATTCTAATGCTTCTTAAAACGCGATTTCGCATCTCATTTCTATGTTTCATGGTAAGATATAATATGATTTGCGAAGTGTTATGTATTCCTCGTCTACACATAAAGTGAATGTAAATGCGACACTTCCTTGCAAGGAAATAGCGTTTGCAGATGTCTACGTATCGCAGCAATAGAGTTCTAATGCTTCTCAAAACGTCATATCGCATCTCATTTCTATGTTTCATGGTAAGATATAATATGATTTGCGAAGTGTTATGTATTCATCGTCTACACATCAAATGAATGTAAATGCGACACTTCCTTGCAAGGAAATAGCGTTTGCAGATGTCTATGTATCGTAGCAATAGAGTTCTTATGATTCTTAAAACGCGATATCGCATCTCATTTCTATGTTTCATGGTAAGATATAATATGATTTGCGAAGTGTTATGTATTCCTCGTCTACACATAAAGTGAATGTAAATGCGACACTTCCTTGCAAGGAAATAGCGTTTGCAGATGTCTACGTATCGCAGCAATAGAGTTCTAATGCTTCTCAAAACGTCATATCGCATCTCATTTCTATGTTTCATGGTAAGATATAATATGATTTGCGAAGTGTTATGTATTCCTCGTCTACACATCAACTGAATGTAAATGCGACACTTCCTTGCAAGGAAATAGCGTTTGCAGATGTCTACATATCGTAGCAATAGAGTTCTAATGCCTCTCAAAACGCGATATCGCATCTCCTTTCTATGTTTCATGGTAAGATATAATATGATTTGCGAAGTGTTATGTATTCCTCGTCTACACAACAAATGAATGTAAATGCGACACTTCCTTGCAAGGAAATAGCGTTTGCAGATGTCTACGTATCGTGCAATAGAGTTCTTATGATTCTTGAAACGTGATATCGCATCTCATTTCTATGTTTCATGGTAAGATATTATATGATTTGCGAAGTGTCATGTATTCCTCGTCTACACTTCAAATGAATGTATATGCGACACTTCCTTGCAAGGAAATAGCGTTTGCAGATGTCTACGTATCGTAGCAATAGAGTTCTTATGATTCTTAAATCGCAATATGGCATCTCATTTCTATGTTTCATGGTAAGATGTAATATGATTTGCGAAGTGTTATGCATTCCTCGTCTACGATTCAAATGAATGTAAATGCGACACTTCCTTGCAAGGAAATAGCGTTTGCAGATGTGTACGTATCGTAGCAATAGAGTTCTAAAACTTCTTAAAACGCGATATCGCATCTCATTTCTATGTTTCATGGTAAGATATAATATGATTTGCGAAGTGTCATGTATTCCTCGTCTACACTTCAAATGAATGTAAATGCGACACTTCCTTGCAAGGAAATAGCGTTTGCAGATGTCTACGTATCGTAGCAATAGAGTTCTTATGATTATTAAAACGCGATATCGCATCTCATTTCTATGTTTCATGGTAAGATATTATATGATTTGCGAAGTGTCATGTATTCCTCGTCTACACTTCAAATGAATGTAAATGCGACACTTCCTTGCAAGGAAATAGCGTTTGCGGATATCTACGTATCGTAGCAATAGAGTTCTAATGATTCTTAAAACGCTATATCGCATCTCATTTCTATGTTTCATGGTAAGATACAATATGATTTGCGAAGTGTTATGTATTCCTCGTCTACACATCAAGTGAATGTAAATGCGACACTTCCTTGCAAGGAAATAGCGTTTGCAGATGTCTACGTATCGTAGCAATAGAGTTCTAATGCTTCTCAAAACGTCATATCGCACCTCATTTCTATGTTTCATGGTAAGATATAATATGATTTGCGAAGTGTTATGTATTCATCGTCTACACATCAAATGAATGTAAATGCGACACTTCCTTGCAAGGAAATAGCGTTTGCAGATGTCTATGTATCGTAGCAATAGAGTTCTTATGATTCTTAAAACGCGATATAGCATCTCATTTCTATGTTTCAAGGTAAGATATTATATGATTTGCGAAGTGTCATGTATTCCTCGTCTACACTTCAAATGAATGTAAATGCGACACTTCCTTGCAAGGAAGTAGCGTTTGCAGATGTCTACGTATCGTAGCAATAGAGTTCTAATGCTTCTCAAAACGCGATATCGCATCTCATTTCTATGTTTCATGGCGAGATATAATATGATTTGCGAAGTGTTATGTATTCCTCGTCTACAATTCAATTGAATGTAAATGCGACACTTCCTTGCAAGGAAATAGCGTTTGCAGATGTCTACGTATCGTAGCAATAGAGTTCTTATGATTATTAAAACGCGATATCGCATCTCATTTCTATGTTTCATGGTAAGATATTATATGATTTGCGAAGTGTCATGTATTCCTCGTCTACACTTCAAATGAATGTAAATGCGACACTTCCTTGCAAGGAAATAGCGTTTGCGGATATGTACGTATCGTAGCAATAGAATTCTAATGCTTCTTAAAACGCGATATCGCATCTCATTTCTATGTTTCATGGTAAGATATAATATGATTTGCGAAGTGTTATGTATTCCTCGTCTACACATAAAGTGAATGTAAATGCGACACTTCCTTGCAAGGAAATAGCGTTTGCAGATGTCTACGTATCGCAGCAATAGAGTTCTAATGCTTCTCAAAACGTCATATCGCATCTCATTTCTATGTTTCATGGTAAGATATAATATGATTTGCGAAGTGTTATGTATTCATCGTCTACACATCAAATGAATGTAAATGCGACACTTCCTTGCAAGGAAATAGCGTTTGCAGATGTCTATGTATCGTAGCAATAGAGTTCTTATGATTCTTAAAACGCGATATCGCATCTCATTTCTATGTTTCATGGTAAGGTATAACATGATTTGCGAAGTGTTATGTATTCCTCGTCTACACTTGAAATAAATGTGAATGCGATACTTCCTCGCTAGGAAATAGCGTTTGCAGATGTCTACCTATCGTAGCAATAGCTTTCTAGTGCTTCTTAAAGCGCGATATCGCATCCCATTTCTATGTTTCATGGTAAGATATAATATGATTCGCGAAGTGTTATGTATTCCTCGTCTACACATCAAATGAATGTAAATGCGACACTTCCTTGCAAGGAAATAGCGTTTGCAGATGTCTACGTATCGTAGCAATAGAGTTCTTATGATTATTAAAACGCGATATCGCATCTCATTTCTATGTTTCATGGTAAGATATTATATGATTTGCGAAGTGTTATGCATTCCTCGTCTACGATTCAAATGAATGTAAATGCGACACTTCCTTGCAAGGAAATAGCGTTTGCAGATGTCTACGTATCGCAGCAATAGAGTTCTTATGATTATTAAAACGCGATATCGCATCTCATTTCTATGTTTCATGGTAAGATATTATATGATTTGCGAAGTGTCATGTATTCCTCGTCTACACTTCAAATGAATGTAAATGCGACACTTCCTTGCAAGGAAATAGCGTTTGCGGATATCTACGTATCGTAGCAATAGAGTTCTAATGCTTCTTAAAACGCGATATCGCATCTCATTTCTATGTTTCATGGTAAGATATAATATGACTTGCGAAGTGTTATGTATTCCTCGTCTACACTTCAAATGAATGTAAATGCGACACTTCCTTGCTAGGAAATAGCGTCTGCAGATTCCTAGGTATCGTAGCAATAGAGTTCTAATGCTTCTTAAAACGCGATATTGCATCTCATTTCTATGTTTCATGGTAAGATATAACATGATTTGCGAAGTGTCATGTATTACTCGCCTACACTTCAAATGAATGTAAATGCGACACTTCCTTGCAAGGAAATAGCGTTTGCAGATGTCTACGTATGGTAGCAATAGAGTTCTTATGATTCTTAAAACGAGATATCGCATCTCATTTCTATGTTTCATGGTAAGATATAATATGATTTGCGAAGTGTCATGTATTCCTCGTCTACACTTCAAATGAATGTAAAAGCGACACTTCCTTGCAAGGAAATAGCGTTTGCAGATGTCTACGTATCGTAGCAATAGAGTTCTTATGATTCTTAGTACGCGATATCGCATCTCATGTCTATGTTTCATGGTAAGATATTATATGATTTGCGAAGTGTCATGTATTCCTCGTCTACACTTCAAATGAATGTAAATGCGACACTTCCTTGCTAGGAAATAGCGTCTGCAGATGTCTAGGTATCTTAGCAATAGAGTTCTAATGCTTCTTAAAACGCGATATCGCATCTCATTTCTATGTTTCATGGTAAGATATAATATGATTTGCGAAGTGTTATGTATTCCTCGTCTACACTTCAAATGAATGTAAATGCGACACTTCCTTGCAAGGATATAGCGTTTGCAGATGTCTAGGTATCGTAGCAATAGAGTTCTAATGCTTCTTAAAACTCGATATCGCATCTCATTTCTATGTTTCATGGTAAGATGTAATATGATTTGCGAAGTGTTATGCATTCCTCGTGTACGATTCAAATGAATGTAAATGCGACACTTCCTTGCAAGGAAATAGCGTTTGCAGATGTCTACGTATCGTAGCAATAGAGTTCTTATGATTCTTAAAACGCGATATCGCATCTCATTTCTATGTTTCATGGTAAGGTATAACATGATTTGCGAAGTGTTATGTATTCCTCGTCTACACTTCAAATGAATGTGAATGCGATACTTCCTCGCTAGGAAATAGCGTTTGCAGATGTCTACGTATCTTAGCAATAGAGTTCTAATGCTTCTTAAAACGCGATATCGCATCTCATTTCTATGTTTCATGGTAAGATATAATATGATTTGCGAAGTGTTATGTATTCCTCGTCTACACATCAACTGAATGTAAATACGACACTTCCTTGCAAGGAAATAGCGTTTGCAGATGCCTACGTGTCGTAGTAATAGAGTTCTAATGCTTCTCAAAACGTGATATCGCATCACATTTCTATGTTTCATGGTAAGATATAATATGATTTGCGAAGTATTATGTATTCCTCGTCTACAATTCAATTGAATGTAAATGCGACACTTCCTTGCAAGGAAATAGCGTTTGCAGATGTTTACGTATCGTAGCAATAGAGTTCTTATGATTATTAAAACGCGATATCGCATCTCATTTCTATGTTTCATGGTAAGATATTATATGATTTGCGAAGTGTCATGTATTCCTCGTCTACACTTCAAATGAATGTAAATGCGACACTTTCTTGCTAGGAAATAGCGTCTGCAGATGTCTACGTATCGTAGCAATAGAGTTCTAATGCTTCTTAAAACGCGATATCGCATCTCATTTCTATGTTTCATGGTAAGATATAATATGACTTGCGAAATGTTATGTATTCCTCGTCTACACTTCAAATGAATGTAAATGCGACACTTCCTTGCTAGGAAATAGCGTCTGCAGATTCCTAGGTATCGTAGCAATAGAGTTCTAATGCTTCTTAAAACGCGATATCGCATCTCATTTCTATGTTTCATGGTAAGATGTAATATGATTTGCGAAATGTTATGTATTCCTCGTCTACACTTCAAATGAATGTAAATGCGACACTTCCTTGCAAGGAAATAGCGTTTGCAGATGCCTACGTATCGTAGCAATAGAGTTCTAATGCTTCTTAAAACGCGATATCGCATCTCATTTCTATGTTTCATGGTAAGATATAATATGATTTGCGAAGTGTTATGTATTCCTCGTCTACACATCAACTGAATGTAAATACGACACTTCCTTGCAAGGAAATAGCGTTTGCAGATGTCTACGTGTCGTAGTAATAGAGTTCTAATGCTTCTCAAAACGCGATATCGCATCACATTTCTATGTTTCATGGTAAGATATAATATGATTTGCGAAGTATTATGTATTCCTCGTCTACAATTCAATTGAATGTAAATGCGACACTTCCTTGCAAGGATATAGCGTTTGCAGATGTCTACGTATCGTAGCAATAGAGTTCTAATGCTTCTTAAAACGCGATATCGCATCTCATTTCTATGTTTCATGGTAAGATGTAATATGATTTGCGAAGTGTTATGTATTCCTCGTCTACACTTCAAATGAATGTAAATGCGACACTTCCTTGCAAGGATATAGCGTTTGCAGATGTCTAGGTATCGTAGCAATAGAGTTCTAATGCTTCTTAAAACTCGATATCGCATCTCATTTCTATGTTTCATGGTAAGATGTAATATGATTTGCGAAGTGTTATGCATTCCTCGTCTACGATTCAAATGAATGTAAATGCGACACTTCCTTGCAAGGAAATAGCGTTTGCAGATGTCTACGTATCGTAGCAATAGAGTTCTTATGATTATTAAAACGCGATATCGCATCTCATTTCTATGTTTCATGGTAAGATATTATATGATTTGCGAAGTGTCATGTATTCCTCGTCTACACTTCAAATGAATGTAAATGCGACACTTCCTTGCAAGGAAATAGCGTTTGCGGATATCTACGTATCGTAGCAATAGAGTTCTAATGCTTCTTAAAACGCGATATCGCATCTCATTTCTATGTTTCATGGTAAGATATAATATGACTTGCGAAGTGTTATGTATTCCTCGTCTACACTTCAAATGAATGTAAATGCGACACTTCCTTGCTAGGAAATAGCGTCTGCAGATTCCTAGGTATCGTAGCAATAGAGTTCTAATGCTTCTTAAAACGCGATATTGCATCTCATTTCTATGTTTCATGGTAAGATATAACATGATTTGCGAAGTGTCATGTATTACTCGCCTACACTTCAAATGAATGTAAATGCGACACTTCCTTGCAAGGAAATATCGTTTGCAGATGTCTACGTATGGTAGCAATAGAGTTCTTATGATTCTTAAAACGAGATATCGCATCTCATTTCTATGTTTCATGGTAAGATATAATATGATTTGCGAAGTGTCATGTATTCCTCGTCTACACTTCAAATGAATGTAAAAGCGACACTTCCTTGCAAGGAAATAGCGTTTGCAGATGTCTACGTATCGTAGCAATAGAGTTCTTATGATTCTTAGTACGCGATATCGCATCTCATGTCTATGTTTCATGGTAAGATATTATATGATTTGCGAAGTGTCATGTATTCCTCGTCTACACTTCAAATGAATGTAAATGCGACACTTCCTTGCTAGGAAATAGCGTCTGCAGATGTCTAGGTATCTTAGCAATAGAGTTCTAATGCTTCTTAAAACGCGATATCGCATCTCATTTCTATGTTTCATGGTAAGATATAATATGATTTGCGAAGTGTTATGTATTCCTCGTCTACACTTCAAATGAATGTAAATGCGACACTTCCTTGCAAGGATATAGCGTTTGCAGATGTCTAGGTATCGTAGCAATAGAGTTCTAATGCTTCTTAAAACTCGATATCGCATCTCATTTCTATGTTTCATGGTAAGATATAATATGATTTGCGAAGTGTTATGTATTCCTCGTCTACACATCAACTGAATGTAAATGCGACACTTCCTCGCTAGGAAATAGCGTTTGCAGATGTCTACGTATCGTAGCAATGGATTTCTGATGCTTCTTAAAACGCGATATCGCATCTCATTTCTATGTTTCATGGTAAGATATTATATGATTTGCGAAGTGTCATGCATTCCTCGTCTACACTTCAAATGAATGTAAATGCGACACTTCCTTGCTAGGAAATAGCGTCTGCAGATGTCTAGGTATTGTAGCAATAGAGTTCTAATGCTTCTTAAAACGCGATATCGCATCTCATTTCTATGTTTCATGGTAAGATATAATATGACTTGCGAAGTGTTATGTATTCCTCGTCTACACTTCAAATGAATGTAAATGCGACACTTCCTTGCTAGGAAATAGTGTCTGCAGATGTCTAGGTATCGTAGCAATAGAGTTCTAATGCTTCTTAAAACGCGATATCGGATCTCATTTCTATGCTTCATGGTAAGATATAATATGATTTGCGAAGTGTTATGTATTCCTCGTCTACACTTCAAATGAATGTAAATGCGACACTTCCTTGCAAGGATATAGCGTTTGCAGATGTCTAGGTATCGTAGCAATAGGGTTCTAATGCTTCTTAAAACTCGATATCGCATCTCATTTCTATGTTTCATGGTATGATGTAATATGATTTGCGAAGTGTTATGCATTCCTCGTGTACGATTCAAATGAATGTAAATGCGACACTTCCTTGCAAGGAAATAGCGTTTGCAGATGTCTACGTATCGTAGCAATAGAGTTCTTATGATTCTTAAAACGCGATATCGCATCTCATTTCTATGTTTCATGGTAAGGTATAACATGATTTGCGAAGTGTTATGTATTCCTCGTCTACACTTCAAATGAATGTGAATGCGATACTTCCTCGCTAGGAAATAGCGTTTGCAGATGTCTACGTATCTTAGCAATAGAGTTCTAATGCTTCTTAAAACGCGATATCGCATCTCATTTCTATGTTCCATGGTAAGATATAATATGATTTGCGAAGTGTTATGTATTCCTCGTCTACACATCAACTGAATGTAAATACGACACTTCCTTGCAAGGAAATAGCGTTTGCAGATGTCTACGTGTCGTAGCAATACATTTCTAATGCTTCTTAAAACGAGATATTGCATCTCATATCTATGTTTCATGATAAGATATAATATTCATTGAGAAGTGTTATGCATTCCTCGTCTACGATTCAAATGAATGTAAATGCGACACTTCTTTGCAAGGAAATAGCGTTTGCAGATGTCTACGTATCGTAGCAATAGAGTTCTTATGATTCTTAAAACGTGATATCGCATCTCATTTCTATGTTTCATGGTAAGATATAATATGATTTGCGAAGTGTTATGTGTTCCTCGTCTACACATCAAATGAATGTAAATGCGACACTTCCTCGCTAGGAAATAGCGTTTGCAGATGTCTACGTATCGTAGCAATGGATTTCTGATGCTTCTTAAAACGCGATATCGCATCTCATTTCTATGTTTCATGGTAAGATATTATATGATTTGCGAAGTGTCATGCATTCCTCGTCTACACTTCAAATGAATGTAAATGCGACACTTCCTTGCTAGGAAATAGCGTCTGCAGATGTCTAGTTATTGTAGCAATAGAGTTCTAATGCTTCTTAAAACTCGATATCGCATCTCATTTCTATGTTTCATGGTAAGATGTAATATGATTTGCGAAGTGTTATGCATTCCTCGTGTACGATTCAAATGAATGTAAATGCGACACTTCCTTGCAAGGAAATAGCGTTTGCAGATGTCTACGTATCGTAGCAATAGAGTTCTTATGATTCTTAAAACGCGATATCGCATCTCATTTCTATGTTTCATGGTAAGGTATAACATGATTTGCGAAGTGTTATGTATTCCTCGTCTACACTTCAAATGAATGTGAATGCGATACTTCCTCGCTAGGAAATAGCGTTTGCAGATGTCTACGTATCTTAGCAATAGAGTTCTAATGCTTCTTAAAACGCGATATCGCATCTCATTTCTATGTTTCATGGTAAGATATAATATGATTTGCGAAGTGTTATGTATTCCTCGTCTACACATCAACTGAATGTAAATACGACACTTCCTTGCAAGGAAATAGCGTTTGCAGATGCCTACGTGTCGTAGTAATAGAGTTCTAATGCTTCTCAAAACGTGATATCGCATCACATTTCTATGTTTCATGGTAAGATATAATATGATTTGCGAAGTATTATGTATTCCTCGTCTACAATTCAATTGAATGTAAATGCGACACTTCCTTGCAAGGAAATAGCGTTTGCAGATGTTTACGTATCGTAGCAATAGAGTTCTTATGATTATTAAAACGCGATATCGCATCTCATTTCTATGTTTCATGGTAAGATATTATATGATTTGCGAAGTGTCATGTATTCCTCGTCTACACTTCAAATGAATGTAAATGCGACACTTTCTTGCTAGGAAATAGCGTCTGCAGATGTCTACGTATCGTAGCAATAGAGTTCTAATGCTTCTTAAAACGCGATATCGCATCTCATTTCTATGTTTCATGGTAAGATATAATATGACTTGCGAAATGTTATGTATTCCTCGTCTACACTTCAAATGAATGTAAATGCGACACTTCCTTGCTAGGAAATAGCGTCTGCAGATTCCTAGGTATCGTAGCAATAGAGTTCTAATGCTTCTTAAAACGCGATATCGCATCTCATTTCTATGTTTCATGGTAAGATGTAATATGATTTGCGAAATGTTATGTATTCCTCGTCTACACTTCAAATGAATGTAAATGCGACACTTCCTTGCAAGGAAATAGCGTTTGCAGATGCCTACGTATCGTAGCAATAGAGTTCTAATGCTTCTTAAAACGCGATATCGCATCTCATTTCTATGTTTCATGGTAAGATATAATATGATTTGCGAAGTGTTATGTATTCCTCGTCTACACATCAACTGAATGTAAATACGACACTTCCTTGCAAGGAAATAGCGTTTGCAGATGTCTACGTGTCGTAGTAATAGAGTTCTAATGCTTCTCAAAACGCGATATCGCATCACATTTCTATGTTTCATGGTAAGATATAATATGATTTGCGAAGTATTATGTATTCCTCGTCTACAATTCAATTGAATGTAAATGCGACACTTCCTTGCAAGGATATAGCGTTTGCAGATGTCTACGTATCGTAGCAATAGAGTTCTAATGCTTCTTAAAACGCGATATCGCATCTCATTTCTATGTTTCATGGTAAGATGTAATATGATTTGCGAAGTGTTATGTATTCCTCGTCTACACTTCAAATGAATGTAAATGCGACACTTCCTTGCAAGGATATAGCGTTTGCAGATGTCTAGGTATCGTAGCAATAGAGTTCTAATGCTTCTTAAAACTCGATATCGCATCTCATTTCTATGTTTCATGGTAAGATGTAATATGATTTGCGAAGTGTTATGCATTCCTCGTCTACGATTCAAATGAATGTAAATGCGACACTTCCTTGCAAGGAAATAGCGTTTGCAGATGTCTACGTATCGTAGCAATAGAGTTCTTATGATTATTAAAACGCGATATCGCATCTCATTTCTATGTTTCATGGTAAGATATTATATGATTTGCGAAGTGTCATGTATTCCTCGTCTACACTTCAAATGAATGTAAATGCGACACTTCCTTGCAAGGAAATAGCGTTTGCGGATATCTACGTATCGTAGCAATAGAGTTCTAATGCTTCTTAAAACGCGATATCGCATCTCATTTCTATGTTTCATGGTAAGATATAATATGACTTGCGAAGTGTTATGTATTCCTCGTCTACACTTCAAATGAATGTAAATGCGACACTTCCTTGCTAGGAAATAGCGTCTGCAGATTCCTAGGTATCGTAGCAATAGAGTTCTAATGCTTCTTAAAACGCGATATTGCATCTCATTTCTATGTTTCATGGTAAGATATAACATGATTTGCGAAGTGTCATGTATTACTCGCCTACACTTCAAATGAATGTAAATGCGACACTTCCTTGCAAGGAAATAGCGTTTGCAGATGTCTACGTATGGTAGCAATAGAGTTCTTATGATTCTTAAAACGAGATATCGCATCTCATTTCTATGTTTCATGGTAAGATATAATATGATTTGCGAAGTGTCATGTATTCCTCGTCTACACTTCAAATGAATGTAAAAGCGACACTTCCTTGCAAGGAAATAGCGTTTGCAGATGTCTACGTATCGTAGCAATAGAGTTCTTATGATTCTTAGTACGCGATATCGCATCTCATGTCTATGTTTCATGGTAAGATATTATATGATTTGCGAAGTGTCATGTATTCCTCGTCTACACTTCAAATGAATGTAAATGCGACACTTCCTTGCTAGGAAATAGCGTCTGCAGATGTCTAGGTATCTTAGCAATAGAGTTCTAATGCTTCTTAAAACGCGATATCGCATCTCATTTCTATGTTTCATGGTAAGATATAATATGATTTGCGAAGTGTTATGTATTCCTCGTCTACACTTCAAATGAATGTAAATGCGACACTTCCTTGCAAGGATATAGCGTTTGCAGATGTCTAGGTATCGTAGCAATAGAGTTCTAATGCTTCTTAAAACTCGATATCGCATCTCATTTCTATGTTTCATGGTAAGATATAATATGATTTGCGAAGTGTTATGTATTCCTCGTCTACACATCAACTGAATGTAAATGCGACACTTCCTCGCTAGGAAATAGCGTTTGCAGATGTCTACGTATCGTAGCAATGGATTTCTGATGCTTCTTAAAACGCGATATCGCATCTCATTTCTATGTTTCATGGTAAGATATTATATGATTTGCGAAGTGTCATGCATTCCTCGTCTACACTTCAAATGAATGTAAATGCGACACTTCCTTGCTAGGAAATAGCGTCTGCAGATGTCTAGGTATTGTAGCAATAGAGTTCTAATGCTTCTTAAAACGCGATATCGCATCTCATTTCTATGTTTCATGGTAAGATATAATATGACTTGCGAAGTGTTATGTATTCCTCGTCTACACTTCAAATGAATGTAAATGCGACACTTCCTTGCTAGGAAATAGTGTCTGCAGATGTCTAGGTATCGTAGCAATAGAGTTCTAATGCTTCTTAAAACGCGATATCGGATCTCATTTCTATGCTTCATGGTAAGATATAATATGATTTGCGAAGTGTTATGTATTCCTCGTCTACACTTCAAATGAATGTAAATGCGACACTTCCTTGCAAGGATATAGCGTTTGCAGATGTCTAGGTATCGTAGCAATAGGGTTCTAATGCTTCTTAAAACTCGATATCGCATCTCATTTCTATGTTTCATGGTATGATGTAATATGATTTGCGAAGTGTTATGCATTCCTCGTGTACGATTCAAATGAATGTAAATGCGACACTTCCTTGCAAGGAAATAGCGTTTGCAGATGTCTACGTATCGTAGCAATAGAGTTCTTATGATTCTTAAAACGCGATATCGCATCTCATTTCTATGTTTCATGGTAAGGTATAACATGATTTGCGAAGTGTTATGTATTCCTCGTCTACACTTCAAATGAATGTGAATGCGATACTTCCTCGCTAGGAAATAGCGTTTGCAGATGTCTACGTATCTTAGCAATAGAGTTCTAATGCTTCTTAAAACGCGATATCGCATCTCATTTCTATGTTCCATGGTAAGATATAATATGATTTGCGAAGTGTTATGTATTCCTCGTCTACACATCAACTGAATGTAAATACGACACTTCCTTGCAAGGAAATAGCGTTTGCAGATGTCTACGTGTCGTAGCAATACATTTCTAATGCTTCTTAAAACGAGATATTGCATCTCATATCTATGTTTCATGATAAGATATAATATTCATTGAGAAGTGTTATGCATTCCTCGTCTACGATTCAAATGAATGTAAATGCGACACTTCTTTGCAAGGAAATAGCGTTTGCAGATGTCTACGTATCGTAGCAATAGAGTTCTTATGATTCTTAAAACGTGATATCGCATCTCATTTCTATGTTTCATGGTAAGATATAATATGATTTGCGAAGTGTTATGTGTTCCTCGTCTACACATCAAATGAATGTAAATGCGACACTTCCTCGCTAGGAAATAGCGTTTGCAGATGTCTACGTATCGTAGCAATGGATTTCTGATGCTTCTTAAAACGCGATATCGCATCTCATTTCTATGTTTCATGGTAAGATATTATATGATTTGCGAAGTGTCATGCATTCCTCGTCTACACTTCAAATGAATGTAAATGCGACACTTCCTTGCTAGGAAATAGCGTCTGCAGATGTCTAGTTATTGTAGCAATAGAGTTCTAATGCTTCTTAAAACGCGATATCGCATCTCATTTCTGTGTTTCATGGTAAGATGTAGTATGATTTGCGAAGTGTTATGTATTCCTCGTCTACACTTCAAATGAATGTAAATGCGACGCTTCCTTGCTAGGAAATAGCGTCTGCAGATGTCTACGTATCGTAGCAATAGAGTTCATATGATTTTTAAAACGCGATATTGCATCTCATTTCGATGTTTCATGGTAAGATATAACATGATTTGCGAAGTGTCATGTATTACTCGCCTACACTTGAAATGAATGTAAATGCGACACTTCCTTGCAAGGATATAGCGTTTGCAGACGTCTACGTATCGTAGCAATAGAGTTCTTATGATTATTAAAACGCGATATCGCATCTCATTTCTATGTTTTATGGTAAGATATTATATGATTTGCGAAGTGTCATGTATTCCTCGTCTACACTTCAAATGAATGTAAATGCGACACTTTCTTGTGTAACGTCCGGCGTGCCGCCTTCCACCCCCCAGCGCCACCCACAGCATCCGGCAGCGACGCATCTACCGCCAGCCGCATCCAAGTGCGTGGAAAGAGCGCCTTCACACACGGGAAAGCAGACCGAACGCCGAGCTAAGGCAGCCAGATATCCACGAGCTCCCAGGAGATCGACCGTACGACCGCGCGACGATGCGCGCTATCGCCAGAGTTGGGAGACATGCAGCCTCCAGCCGCACGAACAGATCACCGAGCATCTCACCGATTCGCCTACGCCATCCTCCCATTATTCTTATTTTGATAATGTATATTCATAAGAACGTCCTAGAATTAAGTACACGACTCAACTAATGTACATACGCAAACAACACACACATAGTTCCTAATATATCTGCGAATTCTCATAGTCATAAGTTTCGATACGCCCAAGCAACCGTCCGACGCGCGCGGCTCACGCTTAACGCGAGCCGCGCCCCACTCCGACCGGCCGCACCACTTCGCTGGCCGAGCGGCCACCCCACTCCGGGGTCCAGCGACTCGCACGCCACGCGACTCGAGGAGGTCGCGGACACGCGAGCTGAAGATCAGTTCCGATCAGTCCTTCGAACCGAGGAGTTCCAATCTCGCTCTCAATGCCTCAATCGGAGGTGTTTCTAATTCTACTTCAATTCTAGTTCAAGTCAATTCATTCCAATTCTAAACGTTAAGTCTATCTTTAACTTAGCCTTAGGGAAGTCAGTGTAAGCTTAGGTTTATATTAGAATATATTTTATTTTACCTTACATGTACAAGTTTAAATTTGATTATTATCCTCTAATTTCATTATTATCTACGAATTCTTCAACGAGCTATCGCGTGGATATCCATCATTCGAATCCAATCGCTAGTTGACCTTGGTAACCGGCTGGTTAGAGCGGACCGCCGCTTAACTTCGCCGATCCACAGCGGAAACTACGTGCGGATATAGTCGACGTTTCACCCTTCTGGACCGATAGGTTAGAGCGGACCGCCGCTTATCCGATTCGTATCCGGATTGCTGGAACTAGACGCGAATGTGTCTCAATCCGAAACGTAAAGCTCGACGTGCGGGACGGAAGAATTACCTACGCCGACTTATGCGCGATTACTTGGGCATCGAAGCCCTTTCGTCTCTTCGTTCGAACACCACCGTTCCAGTGGCTCTTCAACAACCTGCTCCGTCGCCTTCTTCCGGCCAAGGCAAGCCGATCAGCACAGGAAACCCGCTACGTTGGAGACTCATCCCTCTTATGATCCAGCCTCGCAGCCCTTACGCAGGGACGATTCCGGAAAGCGATCCTCGACAGCAACAGTATCTCAGGAAGGGATACTAAATTAACAACGATTCAAGACAGCAAGGGTAGGATCTTTCCTATTTACCGCGATCGCGTTTTGAAGGTGTTCGTTGTCCTACGAAAGGAACCCGGAACCCGTCGCAATTAAGCGTGCCGAGTCCGTTTTCCGGCTGCGTGTCATCCGCGAATAAAACGGAAATTTTCCACCCTCGCGACGTGACACGAAATTTGGTGACAGCGGTGGGATAGATTCGCGTTAATTCTAGAAATTCGGCTACGAAGAAACGCGACCAGCCATGGCGACACGAACGCCTACCAAAACGCGTCATCAACCGACCCGAGCCGCCGCCGCAGGTACCGACGCGGACCGCGATAAGAGAGCCGCTAAGAATATCGATTACCAGGACGCTCTTGCCGATCCAGTTCCGCGAACCGCTGAAACCGTAGATACTAGTAGACCGGCCGACAATACCGTTCAATTAATGCAGCAGATAGAGGAAATGCGCCGCGAATTAGAATCACTTCGACGATCACAAGACGCTACTAGATCCGATACCGTTCCGTTAGATTTCGCACAACGAAACGTATCGCCGCTACGAAATTCGAACACGGAAATCGCAAACTCGCAGGTTGACGAGTTATCATTGAAACAAGCGTTGGAGGCCGTACCGCATTACGATGGGCAGAACATGCCCGTATTGCAATTCACTCGTGCATGTAAGCGCGCCTACGAATTGATTCCAAACGGTTGTGAGCGCACTTTCACGCGATTAATCAAGAGTAAGTTGAAGGGCCGCGCGTACTTAGCCTTAGAGGACGAGCCGTGTCAGTCCATATTAGAATTGACGGATATATTACGAAGCTCTTTTGGTGCAATTAGATCCGCGGACCATTATCGTGGGGAGCTTACTAATATCTACATGAAGTCGGGAGAACACATCCTCGACTACATCAGCCGTGTAAAGGATTTACGAACAGCGATTATAGATTGCGAAAGATTAACGCCTTACGCTTCCGAACGCGGGACATCTAATGTAGATGAATTAACATTGCGTTGTTTCACGGACGGGCTTATCCCGGAAGTACGCGTCCAGATTCCCATTCACACGGTACACTCCCATCAGGAAGCATTCGCACGCGCTAGGGATTTATATAAAAGATATGAATTAGATCGCGAACGGTTGGTAAATTCACGACCGGTAACTGAAAATCGTACAAGGCGAAACGACATAGTATGTTCAAACTGCAATAATCCAGGCCATTACGCAAGGGATTGCCGCAGGTCAATTCCGCCACGACAAGCGCCTAATTTGCATCGTCCCGTTATTTCACGCGACACCCCGGCCCCCAGGGCCGCATACGATCAACCGCGCCCGACCACACCCCGTGAAAAATATTGCCGGTATTGCAAAACGCCGGGTCATGAAATCGAGGAATGCCGAAAACGGCAATACTACAATAATATTCGGGCATCGGGAAACGGGAGTGGCCTCCTTCCGCGCCGCGAGACAGGACGCGAGGCCAACCACCAAATTCGATCTCTCGCACTGAACGACCAAACCGCGGAAATCGACGATACGATGCCGCAGTAAACTTAACCGGCAAAACCAACACGCCTTGTGTCATATTAGAATCGGTCGCGTTAATTCAACCTACCGAGTTTATGATAGACACGGGCGCCGAAATAAATATAATTAAACGATCGGCGTTATCTTCCGTCGCACGAATCGACACCGCCGAAACAGTCGTTATAACGGGCGTAACCAACGGGAAAACTTCGACCATCGGTACCGTGAATATAGTTTTGTTCGATCGCGTGGTACCATTCAACGTGGTAAACGATGATTTTCCCCTCGGCCCGGATGGGATTCTAGGATCCGGATTTTGTGCGGATGCCGAAATATCTTTCCCGAAATGCCAGATCAAGTGGCACGGGAAAACGATTCCATTTCGTCGCGAAATTTCTAACGTCGAAACTGAAAGGGTCATTCCGCCAAACGACAAACTTTCTATCACCTTCGACAAGGTCAATCCGCCGACGAGCAAGCCGCAGAAACAAAAGCCGAAGACCTCGGGAAAGGACGATATACCTGCGAACGATTTTCTAAAGACCGACGAAAGGGTCTCTATTCCGCCGCGCATGAACATCGGGGTTAAAGTCAGAATAATTAATTCTGGAATTTCCGAGGGAATAATTCCCAGATTAGACATCGCGCCCGGAATATTTTTCGGTAATGCACTTGTTAGAGTTAACGATGGGACAGCGATTACTCGAGTAATTAACTCGACCGACAAAACGGTCGAAATCGCTCTGCCTCAAGTGAAGCTCGAACCAGTAGCGAAAAATTCATTCAAATCCATAGAAGACAGCCCCGCGCTCTTCACAATTTTTACTAAGTCCGACGAATCCAGCTTAAATCCAAAATCAAGGTCAGAATCCGTAAACTTTTCCGCCGCTTCGATCGGCATATCCCAAAAAGGGAAACCAGTTAATTCAGTTTCGCGTTCAAATGCAAATTCTATGTACGAAACTCCTCTTAGTGTCAGGACGAAACCGACATACGCTCAGGTAGCCAGTTCAGTTGTAAAACCCAGGTCAACACAACCCTCCGTAAATGCGCCGAAATCTCGCCTCGAAAAGGTAATAGAAATGTTACGATTAGATCACCTCAACCAAGAAGAAAAGCAGCACGTTTTAAAATTGGTAGATAAAACTCAAGATTTATTTTATGTAGAAGGCGATACCCTAGGTCATACAAGCGCGGCTACACACAAGGTCCCTACGGTCGACGACAGACCTATTAATGTAAAACAATATAGATTCCCTCCCATACACAAAGAGGAGATTCGGGACCAAATCGAAAAACTTTTACAAAACGGCATTATCCGCGATTCTAAATCGCCCTACAACTCACCGTTATGGGTTGTTCCGAAGAAAGCTGATTCGCAAGGGAACAAGCGTTGGCGAGTGGTTATTGATTATAGAGCCTTGAACGAGAAATCAATCGCCGACGCTTATCCTTTGCCATGCATCACGGAAATCCTGGATCAGTTAGGCAGCGCTAAATATTTTAGCACGTTTGACTTAGCCAGCGGTTTCCATCAGATTCCGATGGAACCCGCTGATGCACATAAAACAGCTTTTTCCACGCCGAATGGACATTATGAATTTACCCGAATGCCTTTTGGTTTAAAAAACGCGCCCGCAACGTTTCAGCGACTGATGGATAGTGTGCTCGCGGGGCTTCAAGGTAACGAGCTCTTCGTATATCTTGATGATATAGTTTTATACGCTAGCTCTCTTCAAGAGCACGCCATAAAATACGAGAAGTTAACGCGCAGACTGAGAGAGGCTAATTTGGTACTCCAGCCTGACAAATGTGAATTTTTAAGACGCGAAGTAAGCTACCTCGGGCACATTATCAGCGAAAGCGGGGTGAAACCCGATCCGTCGAAAGTCAGAGCCGTTCGAGAATTTCCTCGCCCGACAAATTGTAAACAGATCAAGCAGTTCCTGGGACTCGCAGGTTATTACAGACGGTTTATCTCAAATTTCTCCAACGTCGCTAAGCCGTTAACAAACCTCTTGAAAAAGGACACTCCGTTCGTGTGGCGTAATGAGCAACAGAACGCCTTTGTGAAGCTACGAGACGCCTTATGTGAAGCACCGATACTCCAGTATCCTAACTTTAAGCTGCCTTTTATAATAACTACAGACGCATCAGCGGACGCCATAGGTGCGGTGCTCAGTCAGGGCCCGATAGGCCGCGACTTACCAATTGCTTACACATCAAGACTCTTGAATTCTGCAGAACGAAACTATTCGACTATCGAGAAAGAGTGTCTAGCTATCGTGTACGCGGTGCATCACTTTAGGCCTTATATATATGGTAATCAGTTCAAATTAGTCACAGACCATCGTCCACTGGTGTGGATGAATTCCGTTAAAGATCCATCCAGCCGGCTTGTGCGGTGGAGGCTGAAGCTCGCGGAATACAATTACGAAATGATTTATAAAACGGGAAAAACCAATCTTAATGCAGATGCCCTATCACGGAATCCAGTCAAAGTTCTTCCAATCACACAGTCGTCCTCATCCGATGAAAATATTTTTGAACCGTATCCTAAATCCCGTCAACAAAAGAAATCCGTAGTTCCACCTCCACCTCCGCCTTCACCTAGCTCAGACGACCATGGCGCACCAGAAACGTTACCACGCGAAACATTAAAATTACCGACATTACCGACGTTACCGACACCACGTACAGCGACCGATAAAGAAGAAATTTATACACCATTACCAAACGAGCACGTCAGGTTTGAGCCATTATTTAAGTTCACAAGGGACACGATAGCAACCAGACGAGATAACAACGTTATTTTCATTACAAAATCAGGTCATTCCTATGACGCAGGCGCGAAGGAAATGGAAAAAGCCGGAAAATTTTTCTTCAGTAAAAATGACGTAGTTCTCACTAAAGCCAGAGTCATTAAAATCGACGATTTCTATCAAGTTCAACTTCCAATAATTGAACATGAAAGCCGCGCTATTGACTATCAAATCGTAATAGAATCTTTACGATCATTATTCGACGTAGTCAGTGAACTGCAGTTGCAAACAATTAGTATCGCACAGACAGCCTTAGATTCAATTCCATGGTCACAAATACAAAAAGCTTTACAAGATTTATTTTATGAAATGCCAATTCAAATTACTGTCTGTCAAGGACTTATTCACATTCCACCGGTAGAACATAGAACAAAAATAATTCAAGAAAATCACGATACACCAATAGGAGGCCACAAGGGAGTAAACAAGACATACTCTCGCATTCGGGAAAAATACTTCTGGCCTAACATGAAAACCGAAATCCAAAATTATATAAGCAAATGTAGGAGTTGCCAACGCGAAAAATTAGTTAGAGTAAAAACACGACAACCATTGACTTTAACAGACACACCAGGATGCGCTTTTGACAAGATCTCAATGGACGTCATGGGCCCTCTTCCAATAACCCCGGATGAATATACACATATCCTCACTATCCAGGACCTTCTAACTAAATATTCCATCGCTATTCCTCTCAAACAAACTACAGCCGTCGATATAGCAGATGCACTCATCACAGAATTCATTTGTAAATTTGGATGTCCGAAAGGCATCTTGACCGACCAGGGGTCGAATTTCATCAATAGTCTTATTAAAGCCATAGCCGTTAAATTCAGAATAAAACAATACAAATCTACAGCCTTCCACCCACAAACGAATGGTTCGGTGGAGAGATCACACCATGTTCTTGCTGAGTATTTAAAACATTACATCGACACCAGTGGCGATTGGAAAAGATGGCTTCCTTATGCCATGTTTTCTTACAACACCAGCGTACACGAAGGCACCCTTTATACACCGCATGAACTCGTCTTCGGTCGAATAGCTAGAACACCATCCGAAACACCGTTCCAAGACAGTACCGAAAACGAAACATATTCCGACTACTTAATCATGTTAAACGAGAAAATCACCAGATCCCAGCGAATTGCGCGAGAAAACCTCGACAATGCGAAACGTCGAGCAAAATATTATTACGATAAAAAGACCAATACTCAAAAATTCGAAGCAGGGCAATGGGTCTTCCTACTTAGGGAACCCAACAGACATAAGTTTGAATCCCAATACGTAGGCCCATACAGGATCGTCGAAATTTTGAGTAATAATAATGTTAAGATAGCAATTAAGGGTCGTTACAAAATAGTTCATAGTAATAAGTTAAAGTTATGTAAAAGGATGAGTGGATTGAGAAAAACAAAGACTGAATGCAAAATAGTGCAAAGTGAGACAACTTCCACAAACTCAAGTGAAAACAGTGAAAGTTTAAGTGCCGGTGAATCTAGTGGCATCAAACATCATTTGGAAGGTCACTCCGCAGAGGTGAAGCGAGCCCGCCGTAGTTTATCCGGCCGGGACTCCTATGTACATCGGCAGCCAACTGGCAGGACGACGAATCTGCAGCCCTCAAACAATCCGCACGTACCAGACAGGAGATCTTGGCATTGCCAAGATTCCTTTTGTATGGGGGGAGGTGTAACGTCCGGCGTGCCGCCTTCCACCCCCCAGCGCCACCCACAGCATCCGGCAGCGACGCATCTACCGCCAGCCGCATCCAAGTGCGTGGAAAGAGCGCCTTCACACACGGGAAAGCAGACCGAACGCCGAGCTAAGGCAGCCAGATATCCACGAGCTCCCAGGAGATCGACCGTACGACCGCGCAACGATGCGCGCTATCGCCAGAGTTGGGAGACATGCAGCCTCCAGCCGCACGAACAGATCACCGAGCATCTCACCGATTCGCCTACGCCATCCTCCCATTATTCTTATTTTGATAATGTATATTCATAAGAACGTCCTAGAATTAAGTACACGACACAACTAATGTACATACGCAAACAACACACACATAGTTCCTAATATATCTGCGAATTCTCATAGTCATAAGTTTCGATACGCCCAAGCAACCGTCCGACGCGCGCGGCTCACGCTTAACGCGAGCCGCGCCCCACTCCGACCGGCCGCACCACTTCGCGGGCCGAGCGGCCACCCCACTCCGGGGTCCAGCGACTCGCACGCCACGCGACTCGAGGAGGTCGCGGACACGCGAGCTGAAGATCAGTTCCGATCAGTCCTTCGAACCGAGGAGTTCCAATCTCGCTCTCAATGCCTCAATCGGAGGTGTTTCTAATTCTACTTCAATTCTAGTTCAAGTCAATTCATTCCAATTCTAAACGTTAAGTCTATCTTTAACTTAGCCTTAGGGAAGTCAGTGTAAGCTTAGGTTTATATTAGAATATATTTTATTTTACCTTACATGTACAAGTTTAAATTTGATTATTATCCTCTAATTTCATTATTATCTACGAATTCTTCCACGAGCTATCGCGTGGATATCCATCATTCGAATCCAATCGCTAGTTGACCTTGGTAACCGGCTGGTTAGAGCGGACCGCCGCTTAACTTCGCCGATCCACAGCGGAAACTACGTGCGGATATAGTCGACGTTTCACCCTTCTGGACCGATAGGTTAGAGCGGACCGCCGCTTATCCGATTCGTATCCGGATTGCTGGAACTAGACGCGAATGTGTCTCAATCCGAAACGTAAAGCTCGACGTGCGGGACGGAAGAATTACCTACGCCGACTTATGCGCGATTACTTGGGCATCGAAGCCCTTTCGTCTCTTCGTTCGAACACCACCGTTCCAGTGGCTCTTCAACAACCTGCTCCGTCGCCTTCTTCCGGCCAAGGCAAGCCGATCAGCACAGGAAACCCGCTACGTTGGAGACTCATCCCTCTTACGATCCAGCCTCGCAGCCCTTACGCAGGGACGATTCCGGAAAGCGATCCTCGACAGCAACAGTATCTCAGGAAGGGATACTAAATTAACAACGATTCAAGACAGCAAGGGTAGGATCTTTCCTATTTACCGCGATCGCGTTTTGAAAGTGTTCGTTGTCCCACGAAAGGAACCCGGAACCCGTCGCAATTAAGCGTGCCGAGTCCGTTTTCCGGCTGCGTGTCATCCGCGAATAAAACGGAAATTTTCCACCCTCGCGACGTGACACATAACACTTCGCAAATCATATTATATCTTACCATGAAGCATAGAAATGAGATCCGATATCGCGTTTCAAGAATCATAAGAACTCTATTGCTACGATACGTAGACATCTGCAAACGCTATTTCCTTGCAAGGAAGTGTCGCATTTACATTCATTTGAAGTGTGGACGAGGAATACATGAGACTTCGCAAATCATATTATATCTTACCATGAAACATAGAAATGAGATGCGATATCGCGTTTTAGGAACCATATGAACTCTATTGCTACGATACGTAGACATCTGCAAACGCTATTTCCTTGCGAGGAAGTGTCGCATTTGCATTCATTTGAAGTGTAGACGAGGAATACATAACACTCCGCAAATCATATTATATCTTACCATGAAACATAGAAATGAAATGCGATATCGCGTTTTAAGAAGCATTAGAACTCTATTGCTACAATACCTAGACATCTGCAGACGCTATTTCCTAGCAAGGAAGTGTCGCATTTACATTCATTTGAAGTGTAGACGAGGAATACATGACACTTCGCAAATCATATAATATCTTACCATGAAACATAGAAATGAGATGCGATATCGCGTTTTAAGAAGCATCAGAAATCCATTGCTACGATACGTAGACATCTGCAAACGCTATTTCCTTGCAAGAAAGTGTCGCATTTACATTCATTTGAAGTGTAGACGAGGAATACATAACACTTCGCAAACCATGTTATATCTTACCATGAAACATAGAAATGAGATGCGATATCGCGTTTTAAGAAGCATTAGAACTCTACTGCTACGATACGTAGACATCTACAAACGCTATTTCCGAGCGAGGAAGTGTCGCATTCACATTCACTTGAAGTGTAGACGAGGAATACATAACACTCCGCAAATCATATTATATCTTACCATGAAACAAAAAAATGAGATGCGATATAGCGTTTTAAGAAGCATCAGAAATCCATTGCTACGATAACTAGACATCTGCAGACGCTATTTCCTAGCAAGGAAGTGTCGCATTTACATTCATTTGAAGTGTAGACGAGGAATACATGACACTTCGCAAATCATATAATATCTTACCATGAAACATAGAAATGAGATGCGATATCGCGTTTTAAGAAGCATCAGAAATCCATTGCTACGATACGTAGACATCTGAAAACGCTATTTCCTTGCAAGAAAGTGTCGCATTTACATTCATTTGAAGTGTAGACGAGGAATACATAACACTTCGCAAACCATGTTATATCTTACCATGAAACATAGAAATGAGATGCGATATCGCGTTTTAAGAAGCATTAGAACTCTACTGCTACGATACGTAGACATCTACAAACGCTATTTCCGAGCGAGGAAGTGTCGCATTCACATTCACTTGAAGTGTAGACGAGGAATACATAACACTCCGCAAATCATATTATATCTTACCATGAAACATAAAAATGAGATGCGATATAGCGTTTTAAGAAGCATCAGAAATCCATTGCTACGATAACTAGACATCTGCAAACACTATTTCCTTGCAAGAAAGTGTCGCATTTACATTCATTTGAAGTGTAGACGAGGAATACATAACACTTTGCAAATCATATTATACCTTACCATGAAACATAGAAATGAGATGCGATATCGCGTTTTAGGAACCATATGAACTCTATTGCTACGATACGTAGACATCTGCAAACGCTATTTCCTTGCAAGGAAGTGTCGCATTTACATTCATTTGAAGTGTAGACGGGGAATACATGACACTTCGCAAATCATATAATATCTTGCCATGAAACATAGAAATGAGATGCGATATCGCATTTTAAGAATCATAAGAACTCTATTGCTACAATACCTAGACATCTGCAGACGCTATTTCCTAGCAAGGAAGTGTCGCATTTACATTCATTTGAAGTGTAGACGAGGAATACATGACACTTCGCAAATCATATAATATCTTACCATGAAACATAGAAATGAGATGCGATATCGCGTTTTAAGAAGCATCAGAAATCCATTGCTACGATACGTAGACATCTGCAAACGCTATTTCCTTGCAAGAAAGTGTCGCATTTACATTCATTTGAAGTGTAGACGAGGAATACATAACACTTCGCAAACCATGTTATATCTTACCATGAAACATAGAAATGAGATGCGATATCGCGTTTTAAGAAGCATTAGAACTCTACTGCTACGATACGTAGACATCTACAAACGCTATTTCCGAGCGAGGAAGTGTCGCATTCACATTCACTTGAAGTGTAGACGAGGAATACATAACACTCCGCAAATCATAATATATCTTACCATGAAACATAGAAATGAGATGCGATATCGCCTTCTAGGAAGCATTAGAACACTACTGCTACGATAGGTAGACATTTGCAAACGCTATTTCCTTGCAAGGAAGTGTCGCATTTACATTCATCTGAATCGTAGACGAGGAATGCATGACACTTCGCAAATCATATTATATCTTACCATGAAACATAGAAATGGGATGCGATATCGCGTTTTAAGAAGCATTAGAACTCTACTGCTACGATACGTAGACATCTGCAAACGCTATTTCTTTGCAAGGAAGTGTCGCATTTACATTCATTTGAAGTGTAGACGAGGAATACATGACACTTCGCAAATCATATTATATCTTACCATGAAACATAGAAATGTGATGCGATTTCGCGTTTTAAGAAGCACTAGAAAGCTATTGCTACGATACGTAGACATCTGCAGACGCTATTTCCTAGCAAGGAAGTGTCGCATTTACATTCATTTGAATCGTAGACAAGGAATGCATAACACTTCGCAATGAATATTATATCTTACCATGAAACATAGAAATCAGATGCGATATCGCGTTTTAAGAAGCATTAGAACTCTATTGCTTCGATACGTAGACATCTACAAACGCTATTTCCTTGCGAGGAAGTGTCGCATTTGCATTCATTTGAAGTGTAGACGAGGAATATTATATCTTACCATGAAACATAGAAATGAGATGCGATATCGCGTTTTAAGAAGCATTAGAACTCTATTGCTACAATACCTAGACATCTGCAAACGCTATTTCCTTACAAGGAAGTGTCGCATTTACATTCATTTGAAGTGTAGACGAGGAATACATAACACTTCGCAAATCATATTATATCTTACCATGAAACATAGAAATGAGATGCGATATCGCGTTTTAAGAAGCATTAGAACTCTACTGCTACGATACGCAGACATCTGCAATCGCTATTCCCTAGCGAGGAAGTGTCGCATTCACATTCATTTGAAGTGTAGACGAGGAATACATAACACTTCGCAAATCATATTATATCTTACCATGAAACATAGAAATGAGATGCGATATCCCCTTCTAAGAAGCATTAGAACTCTATTGCTACGATACGTAGACATCTGCAAACGATATTTCCTTGCAAGGAAGTGCCGCATTTACATTCATTTGAATCGTAGACGAGCAATGCATAACACTTCGCAATGAATATTATATCTTATCATGAAACACAGAAATGAGATGCGATATCGCGACTTAAGAAGCATTAGAACTCTACTGCTACGATACGTAGACATCTGCAAACGCTATTTCCTTGCAAGGAAGTGTCGCATTTACATTCATTTGAATCGTAGACGTGGAATGCATAACACTTCGCAATGAATATTATATCTTATCATGAAACATAGATATGAGATGCAATATCTCGTCTTAAGAAGCATTTGAACTCTATTGCTACGATACGTAGACATCTGCAAACGCTATTTCCTTGCAAAGAAGTGTCGCATTTACATTCATTTGAAGTGTAGACGAGGAGTACATAACACTTCGCAAATCATATTATATCTTACCATGAAACATAGAAATGAGATGCGATATCGCGTTTTAAGAATCATAAGAACTCTATTGCTACGATACGTAGACATCTGCAAACGCTATTTCCTTGCAAGGAAGTGTCGCATTTACATTCATTTGAAGTGTAGACGAGGAATACATAACACTTCGCAAATCATGTTATATCTTACCATGAAACATGGAAATGAGATGCGATATCGCGTTTTAAGAATCATAAGAACTCTATTGCTACGATACGTAAACATCTGCAAACACTATTTCCTTGCAAGGAGGAATCGCATTTACATTCATTTGAAGTGTAGACGAGGAATACATAACACTCCGCA
Organism: Xylocopa sonorina; assembly: GCF_050948175.1. Classification (NCBI taxonomy): domain Eukaryota; kingdom Metazoa; phylum Arthropoda; class Insecta; order Hymenoptera; family Apidae; genus Xylocopa; species Xylocopa sonorina. The sequence continues at coordinate 448,597 of NW_027490249.1, forward strand.
AATCATATTGTATCTTACCATGAAACATATAAATGTGATGCGATATCGCGTTTTAAGAATCATAAGAACCCTATTGCAACGATACGTAGACATCTGCAAACGCTATTTCCTTGCAAGGAAGTGTCGCATTTACATTCCTTTGAAGTGTAGACGGGGAATACATGACACTTCGCAAATCATATAATATCTTGCCATGAAACATAGAAATGAGATGCGATATCGCATTTTAAGAATCATAAGAACTCTATTGCTACAATACCTAGACATCTGCAGACGCTATTTCCTAGCAAGGAAGTGTCGCATTTACATTCATTTGAAGTGTAGACGAGGAATACATGACACTTCGCAAATCATATAATATCTTACCATGAAACATAGAAATGAGATGCGATATCGCGTTTTAAGAAGCATCAGAAATCCATTGCTACGATACGCAGACATCTGCAAACGCTATTTCCTTGCAAGAAAGTGTCGCATTTACATTCATTTGAAGTGTAGACGAGGAATACATAACACTTCGCAAACCATGTTATATCTTACCATGAAACATAGAAATGAGATGCGATATCGCGTTTTAAGAAGCATTAGAACTCTACTGCTACGATACGTAGACATCTACAAACGCTATTTCCGAGCGAGGAAGTGTCGCATTCACATTCACTTGAAGTGTAGACGAGGAATACATAACACTCCGCAAATCATAATATATCTTACCATGAAACATAGAAATGAGATGCGATATCGCCTTCTAAGAAGCATTAGAACACTACTGCTACGATTGGTAGACATTTGCAAACGCTATTTCCTTGCAAGGAAGTGTCGCATTTACATTCATCTGAATCGTAGACGAGGAATGCATGACACTTCGCAAATCATATTATATCTTACCATGAAACATAGAAATGGGATGCGATATCGCGTTTTAAGAAGCATTAGAACTCTACTGCTACGATACGTAGACATCTGCAAACGCTATTTCTTTGCAAGGAAGTGTCGCATTTACATTCATTTGAAGTGTAGACGAGGAATACATGACACTTCGCAAATCATATTATATCTTACCATGAAACATAGAAATGTGATGCGATTTCGCGTTTTAAGAAGCACTAGAAAGCTATTGCTACGATACGTAGACATCTGCAGACGCTATTTCCTAGCAAGGAAGTGTCGCATTTACATTCATTTGAATCGTAGACAAGGAATGCATAACACTTCGCAATGAATATTATATCTTACCATGAAACATAGAAATCAGATGCGATATCGCGTTTTAAGAAGCATTAGAACTCTATTGCTTCGATACGTAGACATCTACAAACGCTATTTCCTTGCGAGGAAGTGTCGCATTTGCATTCATTTGAAGTGTAGACGAGGAATATTATATCTTACCATGAAACATAGAAATGAGATGCGATATCGCGTTTTAAGAAGCATTAGAACTCTATTGCTACAATACCTAGACATCTGCAGACGCTATTTCCTAGCAAGGAAGTGTCGCATTTACATTCATTTGAATCGTAGACGAGGAATGCATAACACTTCGCAATGAATATTATATCTTACCATGAAACATAGAAATGAGATGCGATATCGCGTTTTAAGAAGCATTAGAACTCTACTGCTACGATACGCAGACATCTGCAAACGCTATTTCCTAGCGAGGAAGTGTCACATTCATATTCATTTGAAGTGTAGACGAGGAATACATAACACTTCGCAAATCATATTATATCTTACCATGAAACATAGAAATGAGATGCGATATCGCGTTTTAAGAAGCATTAGAACTCTATTGCTACGATACGTAGACATCTGCAAACGATATTTCCTTGCAAGGAAGTGTCGCATTTACATTCATTTGAATCGTAGACGAGGAATGCATAACACTTCGCAATGAATATTATATCTTATCATGAAACATAGATATGAGATGCAATATCGCGTTTTAAGAATCATAAGAACTCTATTGCAACGATACGTAGACATCTGCAAACGCTATTTCCTAGCGAGGAAGTGTCGCATTTACATTCATTTGAATCGTAGACGAGGAATGCATAACACTTCGCAATGAATATTATATCTTATCATGAAACACAGAAATGAGATGCGATATCGCGTTTTAAGAAGCATTAGAACACTACTGCTTCGATACGTAGACATCTGCAAACGCTATTTCCTAGCGAGGAAGTGTCGCATTCACACTCATTTGAAGTGTAGACGAGGTATACATAACACTTCGCAAATCATATTGTATCTTACCATGAAACATAAAAATGAGATGCGATATCGCGTTTTAAGAAGCATTAGAACTCTACTGCTACGATACGCAGACATCTGCAAACGCTATTTCCTAGCGAGGAAGTGTCACATTCACATTCATTTGAAGTGTAGACGAGGAATACATAACACTTCGCAAATCATATTATATCTTACCATGAAACATAGAAATGAGATGCGATATCGCGTTTTAAGATGCATTAGAACTCTACTGCTACGATACGTAGACATCTGCAAACGCTATTTCCTTGCAAGGAAGTGTCGCATTTACATTCATTTGAATCGTAGACGAGGAATGCATAACACTTCGCAATGAACATTATATCTTATCATGAAACATAGATATGAGACACAATATCTCGTTTTAAGATGCATTTGAACTCTATTGCTTCGATACGTAGACATCTGCAAACGCTATTTCCTAGCGAGGAAGTGTCGCATTCACATTCATTTGAAGTGTAGACGAGGAATACATAACACTTCGCAAATCATATTATACCTTACCATGAAACATAGAAATGAGATGCGATATCGCGTTTTAAGAATCATAAGAACTCTATTGCTACGATACGTAGACATCTGCAAACGCTATTTCCTTGCAAGGAAGTGTCGCATTTACATTCATTTGAAGTGTAGACGAGGAATACATAACACTTCGCAAATCATATTATATCTTACCATGAAACATAGAAATGAGATGCGACATCGCCTTCTAAGAAGCATTAGAACTCTATTGCTACGATAGGTAGACATCTGCAAACGATATTTCCTTGCAAGGAAGTGTCGCATTTACATTCATTTGAATCGTAGACGAGCAATGCATAACACTTCGCAATGAATATTATATCTTATCATGAAACACAGAAATGAGATGCGATATCGCGTCTTAAGAAGCATTAGAACTCTACTGCTACGATACGTAGACATCTGCAAACGCTATTTCCTTGCAAGGAAGTGTCGCATTTACATTCATTTGAATCGTAGACGTGGAATGCATAACACTTCGCAATGAATATTATATCTTATCATGAAACATAGATATGAGATGCAATATCTCGTCTTAAGAAGCATTTGAACTCTATTGCTACGATACGTAGACATCTGCAAACGCTATTTCCTTGCAAAGAAGTGTCGCATTTACATTCATTTGAAGTGTAGACGAGGAGTACATAACACTTCGCAATTCATATTATATCTTACCATGAAACATAGAAATGAGATGCGATATCGCGTTTTAAGAATCATAAGAACTCTATTGCTACGATACGTAGACATCTGCAAACGCTATTTCCTTGCAAGGAAGTGTCGCATTTACATTCATTTGAAGTGTAGACGAGGAATGCATAACACTTCGCAAATCATGTTATATCTTACCATGAAACATAGAAATGAGATGCGATATCGCGTTTTAAGATTCATAAGAACTCTATTGCTACGATACGTAAACATCTGCAAACACTATTTCCTTGCAAGGAGGAATCGCATTTACATTCATTTGAAGTGTAGACGAGGAATACATAACACTCCGCAAATCATATTGTATCTTACCATGAAACATATAAATGTGATGCGATATCGCGTTTTAAGAATCATAAGAACCCTATTGCAACGATACGTAGACATCTGCAAACGCTATTTCCTTGCAAAGAAGAGTCGCATTTACATTCATTTGAAGTGTAGACGAGGAATACATAACACTTCGCAAATCATATTATACCTTACCATGAAACATAGAAATGAGATGCGATATCGCGTTTTAAGAATCATAAGAACTCTATTGCTACGATACGTAGACATCTGCAAACGCTATTTCCTTGCAACGAAGTGTCGCATTTACATTCATTTGAAGTGTAGGCGAGGAGTACATAACACTTCGCAAATCATATTATACCTTACCATGAAACATAGAAATGAGATGCGATATCGCATTTTAAGAAGCATTTGAACTCTATTGCTTCGATACGTAGACATCTGCAAACGCTATTTCCTTGCAAGGAAGTGTCGCATTTACATTCATTTGAAGTGTATACGAGGAGTACATAACACTCCGCAAATCATATTATATCTTACCATGAAACATAGAAATGAGATGCGATATCGCGTTTTAAGAATCATAAGAACTCTATTGGTACGATACGTAGACATCTGCAAACGCTATTTCCTTGCAAAGAAGTGTCGCATTTACATTCATTTGAAGTGTAGACGAGGAATACATAACACTTCGCAAATCATATTATATCTTACAATGAAACATAGAAATGAGATGCGATATCGCGTTTTAAGAACAATAAGAACACTATTGCTACGATACGTAGACATCTGCAAACGCTATTTCCTTACAAGGAAGTGTCGCATTTACATTCATTTGAAGTGTAGACGAGGAATACATAACACTCCGCAAATCATATTATATCTTACCATGAAACATAGAAATGAGATGCGATATCGCGTTTTAAGAATCATAAGAACTCTATTGCAACGATACGTAGACATCTGCAAACGCTATTTCCTTGCAAAGAAGTGTCGCATTTACATGCATTTGAAGTGTAGACGAGGAATACATAACACTTCGCAAATCATATTATACCTTACCATGAAACATAGAAATGAGATGCAATATCGCGTTTTAAGAATCATAAGAACTCTATTGCTACGATACGTAGACATCTGCAAACGCTATTTCCTTGCAAGGAAGTGTCGCATTTACATTCATTTGATGTGTAGAAGAGGAATGCATGACACTTCGCAAATCATATTATATCTTACCATGAAACATAGAAATGAGATGCGATATCGCGTTTTAAGGAGCATTAGAACTCTACTGCTACGATACGCAGACATCTGCAATCGCTATTCCCTAGCGAGGAAGTGTCGCATTCACATTCATTTGAAGTGTAGAGGAGGAATACATAACACTTCGCAAATCATATTATATCTTACCATGAAACATAGAAATGAGATGCGACATCGCCTTCTAAGAAGCATTAGAACTCTATTGCTACGATACGTAGACATCTGCAAACGATATTTCCTTGCAAGGAAGTGTCGCATTTACATTCATTTGAATCGTAGACGAGCAATGCATAACACTTCGCAATGAATATTATATCTTATCATGAAACACAGAAATGAGATGCGATATCGCGTCTTAAGAAGCATTAGAACTCTATTGCTACGATACGTAGACATCTGCAAACACTATTTCCTTGCAAGGAAGTGTCGCATTTACATTCATTTGATGTGTAGACGAGAAATACATAACACTCCGCAAATCATATTGTATCTTACCATGAAACATAGAAATGTGATGCGATATCGCGTTTTAAGAATCATAAGAACCCTATTGCAACGATACGTAGACATCTGCAAACGCTATTTCCTTGCAAGGAAGTGTCGCATTTACATTCATTTGAAGTGTAGACGAGGAATACATAACACTCCGCAAATCTTATTATATCTTACCATGAAACATAGAAATGAGATGCGATATCGCGTTTTAAGAATCATAAGAACTCTATTGCAACGATACGTAGACATCTGCAAACGCTATTTCCTTGCAAAGAAGTGTCGCATTTACATGCATTTGAAGTGTAGACGAGGAATACATAACACTCCGCAAATCATATTATATCTTACCATGAAACATAGAAATGAGATGCGATATCGCGTTTTAAGAATCATAAGAACTCTATTGCAACGATACGTAGACATCTGCAAACGCTATTTCCTTGCAAAGAAGTGTCGCATTTACATGCATTTGAAGTGTAGACGAGGAATACATAACACTTCGCAAATCATATTATATCTTACCATGAAACATAGAAATGAGATGCGATATCGCGTTTTAAGAAGCATTAGAACTCTACTGCTACGATACGCAGACATCTGCAATCGCTATTCCCTAGCGAGGAAGTGTCGCATTCACATTCATTTGAAGTGTAGACGAGGAATACATAACACTTCGCAAATCATATTATATCTTACCATGAAACATAGAAATGAGATGCGATATCCCCTTCTAAGAAGCATTAGAACTCTATTGCTACGATACGTAGACATCTGCAAACGATATTTCCTTGCAAGGAAGTGTCGCATTTACATTCATTTGAATCGTAGACGAGCAATGCATAACACTTCGCAATGAATATTATATCTTATCATGAAACACAGAAATGAGATGCGATATCGCGTCTTAAGAAGCATTAGAACTCTACTGCTACGATACGTAGACATCTGCAAACGCTATTTCCTTGCAAGGAAGTGTCGCATTTACATTCATTTGAATCGTAGACGTGGAATGCATAACACTTCGCAATGAATATTATATCTTATCATGAAACATAGATATGAGATGCAATATCTCGTCTTAAGAAGCATTTGAACTCTATTGCTACGATACGTAGACATCTGCAAACGCTATTTCCTTGCAAAGAAGTGTCGCATTTACATTCATTTGAAGTGTAGACGAGGAGTACATAACACTTCGCAAATCATATTATATCTTACCATGAAACATAGAAATGAGATGCGATATCGCGTTTTAAGAATCATAAGAACTCTATTGCTACGATACGTAGACATCTGCAAACGCTATTTCCTTGCAAGGAAGTGTCGCATTTACATTCATTTGAAGTGTAGACGAGGAATACATAACACTTCGCAAATCATGTTATATCTTACCATGAAACATGGAAATGAGATGCGATATCGCGTTTTAAGAATCATAAGAACTCTATTGCTACGATACGTAAACATCTGCAAACACTATTTCCTTGCAAGGAGGAATCGCATTTACATTCATTTGAAGTGTAGACGAGGAATACATAACACTCCGCAAATCATATTGTATCTTACCATGAAACATATAAATGTGATGCGATATCGCGTTTTAAGAATCATAAGAACCCTATTGCAACGATACGTAGACATCTGCAAACGCTATTTCCTTGCAAAGAAGAGTCGCATTTACATTCATTTGAAGTGTAGACGAGGAATACATAACACTTCGCAAATCATATTATACCTTACCATGAAACATAGAAATGAGATGCGATATCGCGTTTTAAGAATCATAAGAACTCTATTGCTACGATACGTAGACATCTGCAAACGCTATTTCCTTGCAACGAAGTGTCGCATTTACATTCATTTGAAGTGTAGGCGAGGAGTACATAACACTTCGCAAATCATATTATACCTTACCATGAAACATAGAAATGAGATGCGATATCGCATTTTAAGAAGCATTTGAACTCTATTGCTTCGATACGTAGACATCTGCAAACGCTATTTCCTTGCAAGGAAGTGTCGCATTTACATTCATTTGAAGTGTATACGAGGAGTACATAACACTCCGCAAATCATATTATATCTTACCATGAAACATAGAAATGAGATGCGATATCGCGTTTTAAGAATCATAAGAACTCTATTGGCACGATACGTAGACATCTGCAAACGCTATTTCCTTGCAAAGAAGTGTCGCATTTACATTCATTTGAAGTGTAGACGAGGAATACATAACACTTCGCAAATCATATTATATCTTACAATGAAACATAGAAATGAGATGCGATATCGCGTTTTAAGGACAATAAGAACACTATTGCTACGATACGTAGACATCTGCAAACGCTATTTCCTTACAAGGAAGTGTCGCATTTACATTCATTTGAAGTGTAGACGAGGAATACATAACACTCCGCAAATCGTATTATATCTTACCATGAAAAATAGAAATGAGATGCGATATCGCGTTTTAAGAATCATAAGAACTCTATTGCAAAGATACGTAGACATCTGCAAACGCTGTTTCCTTGCAAAGAAGTGTCGCATTTACATTCATTTGAAGTGTAGACGAGGAATACATAACACTTGGCAAATCATATTATATCTTACCATGAAACATAGAAATGAGATGCGACATCGCGTTTTAAGAATCATAAGAACACTATTGCTACGATACGTAGACATCTGCAAACGCTATTTCCTTGCAAGGAAGTGTCGCATTTACATTCATTTGAAGTGTAGACGAGGAATACATAACGCACCGCAAATCATATTATATCTTAACATGAAACATAGAAATGAGATGCGATATCGCGTTTTAAGAATCATAAGAACTCTATTGCAACGATACGTAGACATCTGCAAACGCTATTTGCTTGCAAAGAAGTGTCGCATTTACATTCATTTGAAGTGTAGACGAGGAATACATAACACTTCGCAAATCATATTATATCTTACCATGAAACATAGAAATGAGATGCGATATCGCGTTTTAAGAATAATAAGAACACTATTGCAACGATACGTAGACATCTGCAAACGCTATTTCCTTGCAAAGAAGTGTCGCATTTACATTCATTTGAAGTGTAGACGAGGAATACATAACACTTCGCAAATCATATTATATCTTACCATGAAACATAGAAATGAGATGCGATATCGCGTTTTAAGAAGCATCAGAAATCCAATGCTACGATACGTAGACATCTGCAAACGCTATTTCCTTGCAAGAAAGTGTCGCATTTACATTCATTTGAAGTGTAGACGACGGACACATAACACTTCGCAAATCATATTATACCTTACCATGAAACATAGAAATGAGATGCGATATCGCGCTTTAAGAATCATAAGAACTCTATTGCTACGATACGTAGACATCTGCAAACGCTATTTCCTTGCAAGGAAGTGTCGCATTTACATTCATTTGATGTGTACACGAGGAATACATAACACTTCGCAAATCATATTATATCTTACCATGAAACATAGAAATGAGATGCGATATCGCGTTTTAAGAATCATAAGAACTCTATTACTACGATACGTAGACATCTGCAAACGCTATTTCCTTGCAAAGAAGTGTCGCATTTACATTCATTTGAAGTGTAGACGAGGAATACATAACACTTCGCAAATCATATTATATCTTACCATGAAACATAGAAATGAGATGCGATATCGCGTTTTAAGAATCATAAGAACTCTATTGCTACGATACGTAGACATCTGCAAACACTATTTCCTTGCAAGGAAGTGTCGCATTTACATTCATTTGAAGTGTAGACGAGGAATACATAACACTCCGCAAATCATATTATTTCTTACCATGAAACATAGAAATGAGATGCGATATCGCGTTTTAAGAATCATAAGAACTCTATTGCTACGATACGTAGACATCTGCAAACGCTATTTCCTTGCAAGGAAGTGTCGCATTTACATTCATTTGAAGTGTAGACGAGGAATACATAACACTTCGCAAATCATATTATATCTTACCATGAAACATAGAAATGAGATGCGATATCGCGTTTTAAGAAGCATCAGAAATCCATTGCCACGATACGTAGACATCTGCAAACGCTATTTCCTTGCGAGGAAGTGTCGCATTCACATTCATTTGAAGTGTAGACGAGGAATACATAACACTTCGCAAATCATATTATGTCTTACCATGAAACATAGAAATGAGATGCGATATCGCGTTTTAAGAATCATAAGAACACTATTGCTACGATACGTAGACATCTGCAAACGCTATTTCCTTGCAAGAAAGTGTCGCATTTACATTCATTTGAAGTGTAGACGACGGACACATAACACTTCGCAAATCATATTATACCTTACCATGAACATAGAAATGAGATGCGATATCGCGTTTTAAGAATCATAAGAACTCTATTGCTACGATACGTAGACATCTGCAAACGCTATTTCCTTGCAAGGAAGTGTCGCATTTACATTCATTTGATGTGTACACGAGGAATACATAACACTTCGCAAATCATATTATACCTTACCATGAAACATAGAAATGAGATGCGATATCGCGTTTTAAGAAGCATCAGAAATCCATTGCTACGATACGTAGACATCTGCAAACGCTATTTCCTTGCGAGGAAGTGTCGCATTCACATTCATTTGAAGTGTAGACGAGGAATACATAACACTTCGCAAATCATATTATGTCTTACCATGAAACATAGAAATGAGATGCGATATCGCGTTTTAAGAAGCATTAGAACTCTATTGCTACGATACGTAGACATCTGCAAACGCTATTTCCTAGCAAGGAAGTGTCGCATTTACATTCATTTGAAGTGTAGACGAGGAATACATGACACTTCGTATTGAATATTATATCTTACCATGAAACATAGAAATGAGATGCGATACCGCGTTTTAAGAATCATAAGAACTCTATTACTACGATACGTAGACATCTGCAAACGCTATTTCCTTGCAAAGAAGTGTCGCATTTACATTCATTTGAAGTGTAGACGAGGAATACATAACACTTCGCAAATCATATTATATCTTACCATGAAACATAGAAATGAGATGCGATATCGCGTTTTAAGAATCATAAGAACTCTATTGCTACGATACGTAGACATCTGCAAACACTATTTCCTTGCAAGGAAGTGTCGCATTTACATTCATTTGAAGTGTAGACGAGGAATACATAACACTCCGCAAATCATATTATTTCTTACCATGAAACATAGAAATGAGATGCGATATCGCGTTTTAAGAATCATAAGAACTCTATTGCTACGATACGTAGACATCTGCAAACGCTATTTCCTTGCAAGGAAGTGTCGCATTTACATTCATTTGAAGTGTAGACGAGGAATACATAACACTTCGCAAATCATATCATATCTTACCATGAAACATAGAAATGAGATGCGACATCGCCTTCTAAGAAGCATTAGAACACTACTGCTACGATAGGTAGACATTTGCAAACGCTATTTCCTTGCAAGGAAGTGTCGCATTTACATTCATTTGAAGTGTAGACGAGGAGTACATAACACTCCGCAAATCATATTATATCTTACCATGAAACATAGAAATGAGATGCGATATCGCGTTTTAAGAATCATAAGAACTCTATTGCTACGATACGTAGACATCTGCAAACACTATTTCCTTGCAAGGAAGAATCGCATTTACATTCATTTGAAGTGTAGACGAGGAATACATAACACTCCGCAAATCATATTGTATCTTACCATGAAACATAGAAATGTGATGCGATATCGCGTTTTAAGAATCATAAGAACTCTGTTGCTACGATACGTAGACATCTGCAAACGCTATTTCCTTGCAAGGAAGTGTCGCATTTGCATTCATTTGAAGTGTAGGCGAGGAGTACATAACACTTCGCAAATCATATTATACCTTACCATGAAACATAGAAATGAGATGCGATATCGCATTTTAAGAAGCATTTGAACTCTATTGCTTCGATACGTAGACATCTGCATACGCTATTTCCTTGCAAGGAAGTGTCGCATTTACATTCATTTGAAGTGTATACGAGGAGTACATAACACTCCGCAAATCATATTATATCTTACCATGAAACATAGAAATGAGATGCGATATCGCGTTTTAAGAATCATAAGAACACTATTGCTACGATACGTAGACATCTGCAAACGCTATTTCCTTGCAAGGAAGTGTCGCATTTACATTCATTTGAAGTGTAGACGAGGAATACATAACGCTCCGCAAATCATATTATATCTTACCATGAAACATAGAAATGAGATGCGATATCGCGTTTTAAGAATCATAAGAACACTATTGCTACGATACGTAGACATCTGCAAACGCTATTTCCTTGCAAGGAAGTGTCGCATTTACATTCATTTGAAGTGTAGACGAGGAATACATAACGCTCCGCAAATCATATTATATCTTACCATGAAACATAGAAATGAGGTGCGATATCGCGTTTTAAGAATCATAAGAACTCTATTGCAACGATACGTAGACATCTGCAAACGCTATTTCCTTGCAAAGAAGTGTCGCATTTACATTCATTTGAAGTGTAGACGAGGAATACATAACACTTCGCAAATCATATTATACCTTACCATGAAGCATAGAAATGAGATGCGATATCGGGTTTTAAGAAGCATCAGAAATCCAATGCTAGGATACGTAGACATCTGCAAACGCTATTTCCTTGCAAGAAAGTGTCGCATTTACATTCATTTGAAGTGTAGACGAGGAATACATAACACTCCGCAAATCATATTATACCTTACCATGAAACATAGAAATGAGATGCGATATCGCGTTTTAAGAATCATAAGAACTCTATTGCTACGATACGTAGACATCTGCAAACGCTATTTCCTTGCAAAGAAGTGTCGCATTTACATTCATTTGAAGTGTAGACGAGGAATACATAACACTTGGCAAATCATATTATATCTTACCATGAAACATGGAAATGAGATGCGATATCGCGTTTTAAGAATCATAAGAACACTATTGCTACGATACGTAGACATCTGCAAACGCTATTTCCTTGCAAGGAAGTGTCGCATTTACATTCATTTGAAGTGTAGACGAGGAATACATAACACTTCGCAAATCATATTATACCTTACCATGAAGCATAGAAATGAGATGCGATATCGGGTTTTAAGAAGCATCAGAAATCCAATGCTACGATACGTAGACATCTGCAAACGCTATTTCCTTGCGAGGAAGTGTCGCATTTACATTCATTTGAATCGTAGACGTGGAATGCATAACACTTCGCAATGAATATTATATCTTATCATGAAACATAGATATGAGATGCAATATCTCGTCTTAAGAAGCATTTGAACTCTATTGCTACGATACGTAGACATCTGCAAACGCTATTTCCTTGCAAAGAAGTGTCGCATTTACATTCATTTGAAGTGTAGACGAGGAGTACATAACACTTCGCAAATCATATTATATCTTACATGAAACATAGAAATGAGATGCGATATCGCGTTTTAAGAATCATAAGAACTCTATTGCTACGATACGTAGACATCTGCAAACGCTATTTCCTTGCAAGGAAGTGTCGCATTTACATTCATTTGAAGTGTAGACGAGGAATACATAACACTTCGCAAATCATGTTATATCTTACCATGAAACATAGAAATGAGATGCGATATCGCGTTTTAAGAATCATAAGAACTCTATTGCTACGATACGTAAACATCTGCAAACACTATTTCCTTGCAAGGAGGAATCGCATTTACATTCATTTGAAGTGTAGACGAGGAATACATAACACTCCGCAAATCATATTATACCTTACCATGAAACATAGAAATGAGATGCGATATCGCATTTTAAGAAGCATTTGAACTCTATTGCTTCGATACGTAGACATCTGCAAACGCTATTTCCTTGCAAGTAAGTGTCGCATTTACATTCATTTGAAGTGTATACGAGGAGTACATAACACTCCGCAAATCATATTATATCTTACCATGAAACATAGAAATGAGATGCGATATCGCGTTTTAAGAATCATAAGAACTCTATTGGTACGATACGTAGACATCTGCAAACGCTATTTCCTTGCAAAAGAAGTGTCGCATTTACATTCATTTGAAGTGTAGACGAGGAATACATAACACTTCGCAAATCATATTATATCTTACAATGAAACATAGAAATGAGACGCGATATCGCGATTTAAGAACAATAAGAACACTATTGCAACGATACGTAGACATCTGCAAACGCTATTTCCTTGCAAAGAAGTGTCGCATTTACATTCATTTGAAGTGTAGACGAGGAATACATAACACTTCGCAAATCATATTATATCTTACCATGAAACATAGAAATGAGATGCGATATCGCGTTTTAAGAAGCATCAGAAATCCAATGCTACGATACGTAGACATCTGCAAACGCTATTTCCTTGCAAGAAAGTGTCGCATTTACATTCATTTGAAGTGTAGACGACGGACACATAACACTTCGCAAATCATATTATACCTTACCATGAAACATAGAAATGAGATGCGATATCGCGTTTTAAGAATCATAAGAACTCTATTGCTACGATACGTAGACATCTGCAAACGCTATTCCCTTGCAAGGAAGTGTCGCATTTACATTCATTTGATGTGTACACGAGGAATACATAACACTTCGCAAATCATATTATATCTTACCATGAAACATAGAAATGAGATGCGACATCGCCTTCTAAGAAGCATTAGAACACTACTGCTTCGATAGGTAGACATTTGCAAACGCTATTTCCTTGCAAGGAAGTGTCGCATTTACATTCATTTTGAAGTGTAGACGAGGAGTACATAACACTCCGCAAAATCATATTATATCTTACCATGAAACATAGAAATGAGATGCGATATCGCGTTTTAAGAATCATAAGAACTCTATGCTACGATACGTAGACATCTGCAAACACTATTTCCTTGCAAGGAAGAATCGCATTTACATTCATTTGAAGTGTAGACGAGGAATACATAACACTCCGCAAATCATATTGTATCTTACCATGAAACATAGAAATGTGATGCGATATCGCGTTTTAAGAATCATAAGAACTCTGTTGCTACGATACGTAGACATCTGCAAACGCTATTTCCTTGCAAGGAAGTGTCGCATTACATTCATTTGAAGTGTAGGCGAGGAGTACATAACACTTCGCAAATCATATTATACCTTACCATGAAACATAGAAATGAGATGCGATATCGCATTTTAAGAAGCATTTGAACTCTATTGCTTCGATACGTAGACATCTGCAAACGCTATTTCCTTGCAAGGAAGTGTCGCATTACATTCATTTGAAGTGTATACGAGGAGTACATAACACTCCGCAAATCATATTATATCTTACCATGAAACATAGAAATGAGATGCGATATCGCGTTTTAAGAATCATAAGAACACTATTGCTACGATACGTAGACATCTGCAAACGCTATTTCCTTGCAAGGAAGTGTCGCATTTACATTCATTTGAAGTGTAGACGAGGAATACATAACGCTCCGCAAATCATATTATATCTTACCATGAAACATAGAAATGAGATGCGATATCGCGTTTTAAGAATCATAAGAACACTATTGCTACGATACGTAGACATCTGCAAACGCTATTTCCTTGCAAGGAAGTGTCGCATTTACATTCATTTGAAGTGTAGACGAGGAATACATAACGCTCCGCAAATCATATTATATCTTACCATGAAACATAGAAATGAGGTGCGATATCGCGTTTTAAGAATCATAAGAACTCTATTGCAACGATACGTAGACATCTGCAAACGCCTATTTCCTTGCAAAGAAGTGTCGCATTTACATTCATTTGAAGTGTAGACGAGGAATACATAACACTTCGCAAATCATATTATACCTTACCATGAAGCATAGAAATGAGATGCGATATCGGGTTTTAAGAAGCATCAGAAATCCAATGCTAGGATACGTAGACATCTGCAAACGCTATTTCCTTGCAAGAAAGTGTCGCATTTACATTCATTTGAAGTGTAGACGAGGAATACATAACACTCCGCAAATCATATTATACCTTACCATGAAACATAGAAATGAGATGCGATATCGCGTTTTAAGAATCATAAGAACTCTATTGCTACGATACGTAGACATCTGCAAACGCTATTTCCTTGCAAGGAAGTGTCGCATTTACATTCATTTGAAGTGTAGACGAGGAATACATAACACTTGGCAAATCATATTATATCTTACCATGAAACATAGAAATGAGATGCGATATCGCGTTTTAAGAATCATAAGAACTCTATTGCTACGATACGTAGACATCTGCAAACGCTATTTCCTTGCAAAGAAGAGTCGCATTTACATTCATTTGAAGTGTAGACGAGGAATACATAACACTTCGCAAATCATATTATACCTTACCATGAAACATAGAAATGAGATGCGATATCGCCTTTTAAGAATCATAAGAACTCTATTGCTACGATACGTAGACATCTGCAAACGCTATTTCCTTGCAACGAAGTGTCGCATTTACATTCATTTGAAGTGTAGGCGAGGAGTACATAACACTTCGCAAATCATATTATACCTTACCATGAAACATAGAAATGAGATGCGATATCGCATTTTAAGAAGCATTTGAACTCTATTGCTTCGATACGTAGACATCTGCAAACGCTATTTCCTTGCAAGTAAGTGTCGCATTTACATTCATTTGAAGTGTATACGAGGAGTACATAACACTCCGCAAATCATATTATATCTTACCATGAAACATAGAAATGAGATGCGATATCGCGTTTTAAGAATCATAAGAACTCTATTGGTACGATACGTAGACATCTGCAAACGCTATTTCCTTGCAAAGAAGTGTCGCATTTACATTCATTTGAAGTGTAGACGAGGAATACATAACACTTCGCAAATCATATTATATCTTACAATGAAACATAGAAATGAGATGCGATATCGCGTTTTAAGAACAATAAGAACACTATTGCTACGATACGTAGACATCTGCAAACGCTATTTCCTTACAAGGAAGTGTCGCATTTACATTCATTTGAAGTGTAGACGAGGAATACATAACACTCCGCAAATCATATTATATCTTACCATGAAACATAGAAATTAGATGCGATATCGCGTTTTAAGAATCATAAGAACTCTATTGCAAAGATACGTAGACATCTGCAAACGCTATTTCCTTGCAAAGAAGTGTCGCATTTACATTCATTTGAAGTGTAGACGAGGAATACATAACGCACCGCAGATCATATTATATCTTACCATGAAACATAGAAATGAGATGCGATATCGCGTTTTAAGAATCATAAGAACTCTATTGCCAACGATACGTAGACATCTGCAAACGCTATTTGCTTGCAAAGAAGTGTCGCATTTACATTCATTTGAAGTGTAGACGAGGAATACATAACACTCCGCAAATCATATTGTATCTTACCATGAAACATAGAAATGTGATGCTATATCGCGTTTTAAGAATCATAAGAACTCTGTTGCTACGATACGTAGACATCTGCAAACGCTATTTCCTTGCAAGGAAGTGTCGCATTTACATTCATTTGAAGTGTAGGCGAGGAGTACATAACACTTCGCAAATCATATTATACCTTACCATGAAACATAGAAATGAGATGCGATATCGCATTTTAAGAAGCATTTGAACTCTATTGCTTCGATACGTAGACATCTGCAAACGCTATTTCCTTGCAAGGAAGTGTCGCATTTACATTCATTTGAAGTGTATACGAGGAGTACATAACACTCCGCAAATCATATTATATCTTACCATGAAACATAGAAATGAGATGCGATTATCGCGTTTTAAGAATCATAAGAACTCTATTGCTACGATACGTAGACATCTGCAAACGCTATTTCCTTGCAAGGAAGTGTCGCATTTACATTCATTTGAAGTGTAGACGAGGAATACATAACACTTCGCAAATCATGTTATATCTTACCATGAAACATAGAAATGAGATGCGATATCGCGTTTTAAGAATCATAAGAACTCTATTGCTACGATACGTAAACATCTGCAAACACTATTTCCTTGCAAGGAGGAATCGCATTTACATTCATTTGAAGTGTAGACGAGGAATACATAACACTCCGCAAATCATATTATACCTTACCATGAAACATAGAAATGAGATGCGATATCGCGTTTTAAGAATCATAAGAACACTATTGCTACGATACGTAGACATCTGCAAACGCTATTTCCTTGCAAGGAAGTGTCGCATTTACATTCATTTGAAGTGTAGACGAGGAATACATAACGCTCCGCAAATCATATTATATCTTACCATGAAACATAGAAATGAGGTGCTATATCGCGTTTTAAGAATCATAAGAACTCTATTGCAACGATACGTAGACATCTGCAAACGCTATTTCCTTGCAAAGAAGTGTCGCATTTACATTCATTTGAAGTGTAGACGAGGAATACATAACACTTCGCAAATCATATTATACCTTACCATGAAGCATAGAAATGAGATGCGATATCGGGTTTTAAGAAGCATCAGAAATCCAATGCTAGGATACGTAGACATCTGCAAACGCTACTTCCTTGCAAGAAAGTGTCGCATTTACATTCATTTGAAGTGTAGACGAGGAATACATAACACTCCGCAAATCATATTATACCTTACCATGAAACATAGAAATGAGATGCGATATCGCGTTTTAAGAATCATAAGAACTCTATTGCTACGATACGTAGACATCTGCAAACGCTATTTCCTTGCAAAGAAGTGTCGCATTTACATTCATTTGAAGTGTAGACGAGGAATACATAACACTTGGCAAATCATATTATATCTTACCATGAAACATAGAAATGAGATGCGATATCGCGTTTTAAGAATCATAAGAACACTATTGCTTCGATACGTAGACATCTGCAAACGCTATTTCCTTGCAAGGAAGTGTCGCATTTACATTCATTTGAAGTGTAGACGAGGAATACATAACGCTCCGCAAATCATATTATATCTTACCATGAAACATAGAAATGAGATGCGATATCGCGTTTTAAGAATCATAAGAACACTATTGCTACGATACGTAGACATCTGCAAACGCTATTTCCTTGCAAGGAAGTGTCGCATTTACATTCATTTGAAGTGTAGACGAGGAATACATAACGCTCCGCAAATCATATTATATCTTACCATGAATCATAGAAATGAGGTGCGATATCGCGTTTTAAGAATCATAAGAACTCTATTGCAACGATACGTAGACATCTGCAAACGCTATTTCCTTGCAAAGAAGTGTCGCATTTACATGCATTTGAAGTGTAGACGAGGAATACATAACACTTCGCAAATCATATTATACCTTACCATGAAGCATAGAAATGAGATGCGATATCGGGTTTTAAGAAGCATCAGAAATCCAATGCTAGGATACGTAGACATCTGCAAACGCTATTTCCTTGCAAGAAAGTGTCGCATTTACATTCATTTGAAGTGTAGACGAGGAATACATAACACTCCGCAAATCATATTATACCTTACCATGAAACATAGAAATGAGATGCGATATCGCGTTTTAAGAATCATAAGAACTCTATTGCTACGATACGTAGACATCTGCAAACGCTATTTCCTTGCAAAGAAGTGTCGCATTTACATTCATTTGAAGTGTAGACGAGGAATACATAACACTTGGCAAATCATATTATATCTTACCATGAAACATAGAAATGAGATGCGATATCGCGTTTTAAGAATCATAAGAACACTATTGCTACGATACGTAGACATCTGCAAACGCTATTTCCTTGCAAGGAAGTGTCGCATTTACATTCATTTGAAGTGTAGACGAGGAATACATAACGCTCCGCAATTCATATTATATCTTACCATGAAACATAGAAATGAGATGCGATATCGCGTTTTAAGAATCATAAGAACTCTATTGCAACGATACGTAGACATCTGCAAACGCTATTTCCTTGCAAAGAAGAGTCGCATTTACATTCATTTGACGTGTAGACGAGGAATACATAACACTTCGCAAATCATATTATACCTTACCATGAAACATAGAAATGAGATGCGATATCGCCTTTTAAGAATCATAAGAACTCTATTGCTACGATACGTAGACATCTGCAAACGCTATTTCCTTGCAACGAAGTGTCGCATTTACATTCATTTGAAGTGTAGGCGAGGAGTACATAACACTTCGCAAATCATATTATACCTTACCATGAAACATAGAAATGAGATGCGATATCGCATTTTAAGAAGCATTTGAACTCTATTGCTTCGATACGTAGACATCTGCAAACGCTATTTCCTTGCAAGGAAGTGTCGCATTTACATTCATTTGAAGTGTATACGAGGAGTACATAACACTCCGCAAATCATATTATATCTTACCATGAAACATAGAAATGAGATGCGATATCGCGTTTTAAGAATCATAAGAACTCTATTGGTACGATACGTTGACATCTGCAAACGCTATTTCCTTGCAAAGAAGTGTCGCATTTACATTCATTTGAAGTGTAGACGAGGAATACATAACACTTCGCAAATCATATTATATCTTACAATGAAACATAGAAATGAGATGCGATATCGCGTTTTAAGAACAATAAGAACACTATTGCTACGATACGTAGACATCTGCAAACGCTATTTCCTTACAAGGAAGTGTCGCATTTACATTCATTTGAAGTGTAGACGAGGAATACATAACACTCCGCAAATCATATTATATCTTACCATGAAACATAGAAATGAGATGCGATATCGCGTTTTAAGAATCATAAGAACTCTATTGCAAAGATACGTAGACATCTGCAAACGCTATTTCCTTGCAAGTAAGTGTCGCATTTACATTCATTTGAAGTGTATACGAGGAGTACATAACACTCCGCAAATCATATTATATCTTACCATGAAACATAGAAATGAGATGCGATATCGCGTTTTAAGAATCATAAGAACTCTATTGGTACGATACGTAGACATCTGCAAACGCTATTTCCTTGCAAAGAAGTGTCGCATTTACATTCATTTGAAGTGTAGACGCGGAATACATAACACTTCGCAAATCATATTATATCTTACAATGAAACATAGAAATGAGATGCGATATGGGGTTTAAGAACAATAAGAACACTATTGCTACGATACGTAGACATCTGCAAACGCTATTTCCTTACAAGGAAGTGTCGCATTTACATTCATTTGAAGTGTAGACGAGGAATACATAACACTCCGCAAATCATATTATATCTTACCATGAAACATAGAAATTAGATGCGATATCGCGTTTTAAGAATCATAAGAACTCTATTGCAAAGATACGTAGGCATCTGCAAACGCTATTTCCTTGCAAAGAAGTGTCGCATTTACATTCATTTGAAGTGTAGACGAGGAATACATAACACTTGGCAAATCATATTATATCTTACCATGAAACATAGAAATGAGATGCGATATCGCGTTTTAAGAATCATAAGAACACTATTGCTACGATACGTAGACATCTGCCAACGCTATTTCCTTGCAAGGAAGTGTGGCATTTACATTCATTTGGAGTGTAGACGAGGAATACATAACGCACCGCAAATCATATTATATCTTACCATGAAACATAGAAATGAGATGCGATATCGCGTTTTAAGAATCATAAGAACTCTATTGCAACGATACGTAGACATCTGCAAACGCTATTTGCTTGCAAAGAAGTGTCGCATTTACATTCATTTGAAGTGTAGACGAGGAATACATAACACTCCGCAAATCATATTGTATCTTACCATGAAACATAGAAATGTGATGCTATATCGCGTTTTAAGAATCATAAGAACTCTGTTGCTACGATACGTAGACATCTGCAAACGCTATTTCCTTGCAAGGAAGTGTCGCATTTACATTCATTTGAAGTGTAGGCGAGGAGTACATAACACTTCGCAAATCATATTATACCTTACCATGAAACATAGAAATGAGATGCGATATCGCATTTTAAGAAGCATTTGAACTCTATTGCTTCGATACGTAGACATCTGCAAACGCTATTTCCTTGCAAGGAAGTGTCGCATTTACATTCATTTGAAGTGTATACGAGGAGTACATAACACTCCGCAAATCATATTATATCTTACCATGAAACATAGAAATGAGATGCGATATCGCGTTTTAAGAATCATAAGAACACTATTGCTACGATACGTAGACATCTGCAAACGCTATTTCCTTGCAAGGAAGTGTCGCATTTACATTCATTTGAAGTGTAGACGAGGAATACATAACGCTCCGCAAATCATATTATATCTTACCATGAAACATAGAAATGAGATGCGATATCGCGTTTTAAGAATCATAAGAACACTATTGCTACGATACGTAGACATCTGCAAACGCTATTTCCTTGCAAGGAAGTGTCGCATTTACATTCATTTGAAGTGTAGACGAGGAATACATAACGCTCCGCAAATCATATTATATCTTACCATGAAACATAGAAATGAGGTGCGATATCGCGTTTTAAGAATCATAAGAACTCTATTGCAACGATACGTAGACATCTGCAAACGCTATTTCCTTGCAAAGAAGTGTCGCATTTACATTCATTTGAAGTGTAGACGAGGAATACATAACACTTCGCAAATCATATTATACCTTACCATGAAGCATAGAAATGAGATGCGATATCGGGTTTTAAGAAGCATCAGAAATCCAATGCTAGGATACGTAGACATCTGCAAACGCTATTTCCTTGCAAGAAAGTGTCGCATTTACATTCATTTGAAGTGTAGACGAGGAATACATAACACTCCGCAAATCATATTATACCTTACCATGAAACATAGAAATGAGATGCGATATCGCGTTTTAAGAATCATAAGAACTCTATTGCTACGATACGTAGACATCTGCAAACGCTATTTCCTTGCAAAGAAGTGTCGCATTTACATTCATTTGAAGTGTAGACGAGGAATACATAACACTTGGCAAATCATATTATATCTTACCATGAAACATAGAAATGAGATGCGATATCGCGTTTTAAGAATCATAAGAACTCTATTGCAAAGATACGTAGACATCTGCAAACGCTATTTCCTTGCAAGTAAGTGTCGCATTTACATTCATTTGAAGTGTATACGAGGAGTACATAACACTCCGCAAATCATATTATATCTTACCATGAAACATAGAAATGAGATGCGATATCGCGTTTTAAGAATCATAAGAACTCTATTGGTACGATACGTAGACATCTGCAAACGCTATTTCCTTGCAAAGAAGTGTCGCATTTACATTCATTTGAAGTGTAGACGAGGAATACATAACACTTCGCAAATCATATTATATCTTACAATGAAACATAGAAATGAGATGCGATATGGGGTTTAAGAACAATAAGAACACTATTGCTACGATACGTAGACATCTGCAAACGCTATTTCCTTACAAGGAAGTGTCGCATTTACATTCATTTGAAGTGTAGACGAGGAATACATAACACTCCGCAAATCATATTATATCTTACCATGAAACATAGAAATTAGATGCGATATCGCGTTTTAAGAATCATAAGAACTCTATTGCAAAGATACGTAGGCATCTGCAAACGCTATTTCCTTGCAAAGAAGTGTCGCATTTACATTCATTTGAAGTGTAGACGAGGAATACATAACACTTGGCAAATCATATTATATCTTACCATGAAACATAGAAATGAGATGCGATATCGCGTTTTAAGAATCATAAGAACACTATTGCTACGATACGTAGACATCTGCCAACGCTATTTCCTTGCAAGGAAGTGTGGCATTTACATTCATTTGGAGTGTAGACGAGGAATACATAACGCACCGCAAATCATATTATATCTTACCATGAAACATAGAAATGAGATGCGATATCGCGTTTTAAGAATCATAAGAACTCTATTGCAACGATACGTAGACATCTGCAAACGCTATTTGCTTGCAAAGAAGTGTCGCATTTACATTCATTTGAAGTGTAGACGAGGAATACATAACACTCCGCAAATCATATTGTATCTTACCATGAAACATAGAAATGTGATGCTATATCGCGTTTTAAGAATCATAAGAACTCTGTTGCTACGATACGTAGACATCTGCAAACGCTATTTCCTTGCAAGGAAGTGTCGCATTTACATTCATTTGAAGTGTAGGCGAGGAGTACATAACACTTCGCAAATCATATTATACCTTACCATGAAACATAGAAATGAGATGCGATATCGCATTTTAAGAAGCATTTGAACTCTATTGCTTCGATACGTAGACATCTGCAAACGCTATTTCCTTGCAAGGAAGTGTCGCATTTACATTCATTTGAAGTGTATACGAGGAGTACATAACACTCCGCAAATCATATTATATCTTACCATGAAACATAGAAATGAGATGCGATATCGCGTTTTAAGAATCATAAGAACACTATTGCTACGATACGTAGACATCTGCAAACGCTATTTCCTTGCAAGGAAGTGTCGCATTTACATTCATTTGAAGTGTAGACGAGGAATACATAACGCTCCGCAAATCATATTATATCTTACCATGAAACATAGAAATGAGATGCGATATCGCGTTTTAAGAATCATAAGAACACTATTGCTACGATACGTAGACATCTGCAAACGCTATTTCCTTGCAAGGAAGTGTCGCATTTACATTCATTTGAAGTGTAGACGAGGAATACATAACGCTCCGCAAATCATATTATATCTTACCATGAAACATAGAAATGAGGTGCGATATCGCGTTTTAAGAATCATAAGAACTCTATTGCAACGATACGTAGACATCTGCAAACGCTATTTCCTTGCAAAGAAGTGTCGCATTTACATTCATTTGAAGTGTAGACGAGGAATACATAACACTTCGCAAATCATATTATACCTTACCATGAAGCATAGAAATGAGATGCGATATCGGGTTTTAAGAAGCATCAGAAATCCAATGCTAGGATACGTAGACATCTGCAAACACTATTTCCTTGCAAGAAAGTGTCGCATTTACATTCATTTGAAGTGTAGACGAGGAATACATAACACTCCGCAAATCATATTATACCTTACCATGAAACATAGAAATGAGATGCGATATCGCGTTTTAAGAATCATAAGAACTCTATTGCTACGATACGTAGACATCTGCAAACGCTATTTCCTTGCAAAGAAGTGTCGCATTTACATTCATTTGAAGTGTAGACGAGGAATACATAACACTTGGCAAATCATATTATACCTTACCATGAAACATAGAAATGAGATGCGATATCGCGTTTTAAGAATCATAAGAACACTATTGCTACGATACGTAGACATCTGCAAACGCTATTTCCTTGCAAGGAAGTGTCGCATTTACATTCATTTGAAGTGTAGACGAGGAATACATAACGCTCCGCAAATCATATTATATCTTACCATGAAACATAGAAATGAGATGCGATATCGCGTTTTAAGAATCATAAGAACACTATTGCTACGATACGTAGACATCTGCAAACGCTATTTCCTTGCAAGGAAGTGTCGCATTTACATTCATTTGAAGTGTAGACGAGGAATACATAACGCTCCGCAAATCATATTATATCTTACCATGAAACATAGAAATGAGGTGCGATATCGCGTTTTAAGAATCATAAGAACTCTATTGCAACGATACGTAGACATCTGCAAACGCTATTTCCTTGCAAAGAAGTGTCGCATTTACATTCATTTGAAGTGTAGACGAGGAATACATAACACTTCGCAAATCATATTATACCTTACCATGAAGCATAGAAATGAGATGCGATATCGGGTTTTAAGAAGCATCAGAAATCCAATGCTAGGATACGTAGACATCTGCAAACGCTATTTCCTTGCAAGAAAGTGTCGCATTTACATTCATTTGAAGTGTAGACGAGGAATACATAACACTCCGCAAATCATATTATACCTTACCATGAAACATAGAAATGAGATGCGATATCGCGTTTTAAGAATCATAAGAACTCTATTGCTACGATACGTAGACATCTGCAAACGCTATTTCCTTGCAAAGAAGTGTCGCATTTACATTCATTTGAAGTGTAGACGAGGAATACATAACACTTGGCAAATCATATTATATCTTACCATGAAACATAGAAATGAGATGCGATATCGCGTTTTAAGAATCATAAGAACACTATTGCTACGATACGTAGACATCTGCAAACGCTATTTCCTTGCAAGGAAGTGTCGCATTTACATTCATTTGAAGTGTAGACGAGGAATACATAACGCTCCGCAATTCATATTATATCTTACCATGAAACATAGAAATGAGATGCGATATCGCGTTTTAAGAATCATAAGAACTCTATTGCAACGATACGTAGACATCTGCAAACGCTATTTCCTTGCAAAGAAGAGTCGCATTTACATTCATTTGACGTGTAGACGAGGAATACATAACACTTCGCAAATCATATTATACCTTACCATGAAACATAGAAATGAGATGCGATATCGCCTTTTAAGAATCATAAGAACTCTATTGCTACGATACGTAGACATCTGCAAACGCTATTTCCTTGCAACGAAGTGTCGCATTTACATTCATTTGAAGTGTAGGCGAGGAGTACATAACACTTCGCAAATCATATTATACCTTACCATGAAACATAGAAATGAGATGCGATATCGCATTTTAAGAAGCATTTGAACTCTATTGCTTCGATACGTAGACATCTGCAAACGCTATTTCCTTGCAAGGAAGTGTCGCATTTACATTCATTTGAAGTGTATACGAGGAGTACATAACACTCCGCAAATCATATTATATCTTACCATGAAACATAGAAATGAGATGCGATATCGCGTTTTAAGAATCATAAGAACTCTATTGGTACGATACGTAGACATCTGCAAACGCTATTTCCTTGCAAAGAAGTGTCGCATTTACATTCATTTGAAGTGTAGACGAGGAATACATAACACTTCGCAAATCATATTATATCTTACAATGAAACATAGAAATGAGATGCGATATCGCGTTTTAAGAACAATAAGAACACTATTGCTACGATACGTAGACATCTGCAAACGCTATTTCCTTACAAGGAAGTGTCGCATTTACATTCATTTGAAGTGTAGACGAGGAATACATAACACTCCGCAAATCATATTATATCTTACCATGAAACATAGAAATGAGATGCGATATCGCGTTTTAAGAATCATAAGAACTCTATTGCAAAGATACGTAGACATCTGCAAACGCTATTTCCTTGCAAAGAAGTGTCGCATTTACATTCATTTGAAGTGTAGACGAGGAATACATAACACTTGGCAAATCATATTATATCTTACCATGAAACATAGAAATGAGATGCGATATCGCGTTTTAAGAATCATAAGAACACTATTGCTACGATACGTAGACATCTGCCAACGCTATTTCCTTGCAAGGAAGTGTCGCATTTACATTCATTTGAAGTGTAGACGAGGAATACATAACGCACCGCAAATCATATTATATCTTACCATGAAACATAGAAATGAGATGCGATATCGCGTTTTAAGAATCATAAGAACTCTATTGCAACGATACGTAGACATCTGCAAACGCTATTTGCTTGCAAAGAAGTGTCGCATTTACATTCATTTGAAGTGTAGACGAGGAATACATAACACTTCGCAAATCATATTATATCTTACCATGAAACATAGAAATGAGATGCGATATCGCGTTTTAAGAATAATAAGAACACTATTGCTACGATACGTAGACATCTGCAAACGCTATTTCCTTACAAGGAAGTGTCGCATTTACATTCATTTGAAGTGTAGACGAGGAATACATAACACTCCGCAAATCATATTTTATCTTACCATGAAACATAGAAATGAGATGCGATATCGCGTTTTAAGAATCATAAGAACTCTATTGCAACGATACGTAGACATCTGCAAACGCTATTTCCTTGCAAAGAAGTGTCGCATTTACATTCATTTGAAGTGTAGACGAGGAATACATAACACTTCGCAAATCATATTATATCTTACCATGAAACATAGAAATGAGATGCGATATCGCGTTTTAAGAAGCATCAGAAATCCAATGCTACGATACGTAGACATCTGCAAACGCTATTTCCTTGCAAGAAAGTGTCGCATTTACATTCATTTGAAGTGTAGACGACGGACACATAACACTTCGCAAATCATATTATACCTTACCATGAAACATAGAAATGAGATGCGATATCGCGTTTTAAGAATCATAAGAACTCTATTGCTACGATACGTAGACATCTGCAAACGCTATTTCCTTGCAAGGAAGTGTCGCATTTACATTCATTTGATGTGTACACGAGGAATACATAACACTTCGCAAATCATATTATATCTTACCATGAAACATAGAAATGAGATGCGATATCGCGTTTTAAGAAGCATCAGAAATCCATTGCTACGATACGTAGACATCTGCAAACGCTATTTCCTTGCAAGGAAGTGTCGCATTTACATTCATTTGAAGTGTAGACGAGGAATACATAACACTCCGCAAATCATATTATACCTTACCATGAAACATAGAAATGAGATGCGATATCGCGTTTTAAGAATCATAAGAACTCTATTGCTACGATACGTAGACATCTGCAAACGCTATTTCCTTGCAAAGAAGTGTCGCATTTACATTCATTTGAAGTGTAGACGAGGAATACATAACACTTGGCAAATCATATTATATCTTACCATGAAACATAGAAATGAGATGCGATATCGCGTTTTAAGAATCATAAGAACACTATTGCTACGATACGTAGACATCTGCAAACGCTATTTCCTTGCAAGGAAGTGTCGCATTTACATTCATTTGAAGTGTAGACGAGGAATACATAACGCTCCGCAAATCATATTATATCTTACCATGAAACATAGAAATGAGATGCGATATCGCGTTTTAAGTATCATAAGAACTCTATTGCAACGATACGTAGACATCTGCAAACGCTATTTCCTTGCAAAGAAGTGTCGCATTTACATTCATTTGAAGTGTAGACGAGGAATACATAACACTTGGCAAATCATATTATATCTTACCATGAAACATAGAAATGAGATGCGATATCGCGTTTTAAGAATCATAAGAACTCTATTGCTACGATACGTAGACATCTGCAAACGCTATTTCCTTGCAAAGAAGTGTCGCATTCACATTCATTTGAATTGTAGACGAGGAATACATAACACTTTGCAAATCATATTATGTCTTACCATGAAACATAGAAATGAGATGCGATATCGCGTTTTAAGAAGCATTAGAACTCTATTGCTACGATACGTAGACATCTGCAAACGCTATTTCCTAGCAAGGAAGTGTCGCATTTACATTCATTTGATGTGTAGACGAGGAATACATGACACTTCGTAATGAATATTATATCTTACCATGAAACATAGAAATGGGATGCGATATCGCGTTTTAAGAATCATAAGAACTCTATTACTACGATACGTAGACATCTGCAAACGCTATTTCCTTGCAAAAAAGTGTCGCATTTACATTCATTTGAAGTGTAGACGAGGAATACATAACACTTCGCAAATCATATTATATCTTACCATGAAACATAGAAATGAGATGCGATATCGCGTTTTAAGAATCATAAGAACTCCATTGCTACGATACGTAGACATCTGCAAACACTATTTCCTTGCAAGGAAGTGTCGCATTTACATTCATTTGAAGTGTAGACGAGGAATACATAACACTCCGCAAATCATATTATTTCTTACCATGAAACATAGAAATGAGATGCGATATCGCGTTTTAAGAATCATAAGAACTCTATTGCTACGATACGTAGACATCTGCAAACGCTATTTCCTTGCAAGGAAGTGTCGCATTTACATTCATTTGAAGTGTAGACGAGGAATACATAACACTTCGCAAATCATATCATATCTTACCATGAAACATAGAAATGAGATGCGACATCGCCTTCTAAGAAGCATTAGAACACTACTGCTACGATAGGTAGACATTTGCAAACGCTATTTCCTTGCAAGGAAGTGTCGCATTTACATTCATTTGAAGTGTATACGAGGAGTACATAACACTCCGCAAATCATATTATATCTTACCATGAAACATAGAAATGAGATGCGATATCGCGTTTTAAGAAGCATTAGAACTCTACTGCTACGATACGTAGACATCTACAAACGCTATTTCCGAGCGAGGAAGTGTCGCATTCACATTCACTTGAAGTGTAGACGAGGAATACATAACACTCCGCAAATCATATTATATCTTACCAAGAAACATAAAAATGAGATGCGATATCGCGTTTTAAGAAGCATCAGAAATCCATTGCTACGATAACTAGACATCTGCAAACACTATTTCCTTGCAAGAAAGTGTCGCATTTACATTCATTTGAAGTGTAGACGAGGAATACATAACACTTTGCAAATCATATTATACCTTACCATGAAACATAGAAATGAGATGCGATATCGCGTTTTAGGAACCATATGAACTCTATTGCTACGATACGTAGACATCTGCAAACGCTATTTCCTTGCAAAGAAGTGTCGCATTTACATGCATTTGAAGTGTAGACGAGGAATACATAACACTTCGCAAATCATATTATACCTTACCATGAAACATAGAAATGAGATGCGATATCGCGTTTTAAGAATCATAAGAACTCTATTGCTACGATACGTAGACATCTGCAAACGCTATTTCCTTGCAAGGAAGTGTCGCATTTACATTCATTTGATGTGTAGACGAGGAATGCATGACACTTCGCAAATCATATTATATCTTACCATGAAACATAGAAATGAGATACGATATCGCGTTTTAAGAAGCATTAGAACTCTACTGCTACGATACGCAGACATCTGCAATCGCTATTCCCTAGCGAGGAAGTGTCGCATTCACATTCATTTGAAGTGTAGACGAGGAATACATAACACTTCGCAAATCATATTATATCTTACCATGAAACATAGAAATGAGATGCGACATCGCCTTCTAAGAAGCATTAGAACTCTATTGCTACGATACGTAGACATCTGCAAACGATATTTCCTTGCAAGGAAGTGTCGCATTTATATTCATTTGAATCGTAGACGAGCAATGCATAACACTTCGCAATGAATATTATATCTTATCATGAAACACAGAAATGAGATGCGATATCGCGTCTTAAGAAGCATTAGAACTCTACTGCTACGATACGTAGTCATCTGCAAACGCTATTTCCTTGCAAGGAAGTGTCGCATTTACATTCATTTGAATCGTAGACGTGGAATGCATAACACTTCGCAAATCATATTATATCTTACCATGAAACATAGAAATGAGATGCGATATCGCGTTTTAAGAATCATAAGAACTCTATTGCTACGATACGTAGACATCTGCAAACGCTATTTCCTTGCAAGGAAGTGTCGCATTTACATTCATTTGAAGTGTAGACGAGGAATACATAACACTTCGCAAATCATGTTATATCTTACCATGAAACATAGAAATGAGATGCGATATCGCGTTTTAAGAATCATAAGAACTCTATTGCTACGATACGTAAACATCTGCAAACACTATTTCCTTGCAAGGAGGAATCGCATTTACATTCATTTGAAGTGTAGACGAGGAATACATAACACTCCGCAAATCATATTGTATCTTACCATGAAACATATAAATGTGATGCGATATCGCGTTTTAAGAATCATAAGAACCCTATTGCAACGATACGTAGACATCTGCAAACGCTATTTCCTTGCAAAGAAGAGTCGCATTTACATTCATTTGAAGTGTAGACGAGGAATACATAACACTTCGCAAATCATATTATACCTTACCATGAAACATAGAAATGAGATGCGATATCGCGTTTTAAGTATCATAAGAACTCTATTGCTACGATACGTAGACATCTGCAAACGCTATTTCCTTGCAACGAAGTGTCGCATTTACATTCATTTGAAGTGTAGGCGAGGAGTACATAACACTTCGCAAATCATATTATACCTTACCATGAAACATAGAAATGAGATGCGATATCGCATTTTAAGAAGCATTTGAACTCTATTGCTTCGATACGTAGACATCTGCAAACGCTATTTCCTTGCAAGGAAGTGTCGCATTTACATTCATTTGAAGTGTAGACGAGGAATACATAACACTCCGCAAATCATATTATATCTTACCATGAAACATAGAAATGAGATGCGATATCGCGTTCTAAGAATCATAAGAACACTATTGCTACGATACGTAGACATCTGCAAACGCTATTTCCTTACAAGGAAGTGTCGCATTTACATTCATTTGAAGTGTAGACGAGGAATACATAACACTCCGCAAATCATATTATATCTTACCATGAAACATAGGAATGAGATGCGATATCGCGTTTTAAGAATCATAAGAACTCTATTGCAACGATACGTAGACATCTGCAAACGCTATTTCCTTGCAAAGAAGTGTCGCATTTACATTCATTTGAAGTGTAGACGAGGAATACATAACACTTCGCAAATCATATTATATCTTACCATGAAACATAGAAATGAGATGCGATTTCGCGTTTTAAGAAGCATCAGAAATCCAATGCTACGATACGTAGACATCTGCAAACGCTATTTCCTTGCAAGAAAGTGTCGCATTTACATTCATTTGAAGTGTAGACGACGGACACATAACACTTCGCAAATCATATTATACCTTACCATGAAACATAGAAATGAGATGCGATATCGCGTTTTAAGAATCATAAGAACTCTATTGCTACGATAGGTAGACATCTGCAAACGCTATTTCCTTGCAAGGAAGTGTCGCATTTACATTCATTTGATGTGTACACGAGGAATACTTAACACTTCGCAAATCATATTATATCTTACCATGAAACATAGAAATGAGATGCGATATCGCGTTTTAAGAAGCATCAGAAATCCATTGCTACGATACGTAGACATCTGCAAACGCTATTTCCTTGCGAGGAAGTGTCGCATTCACATTCATTTGAAGTGTAGACGAGGAATACATAACACTTCGCAAATCATATTATGTCTTACCATGAAACATAGAAATGAGATGCGATATCGCGTTTTAAGAATCATAAGAACACTATTGCTACGATACGTAGACATCTGCAATCGCTATTTCCTTGCAAGGAAGTGTCGCATTTACATTCATTTGAAGTGTAGACGAGGAATACATAACGCACCGCAAATCATATTATATCTTACCATGAAACTTAGAAATGAGATGCGATATCGCGTTTTAAGAATCATAAGAACTCTATTGCAACGATACGTAGACATCTGCAAACGCTATTTCCTTGCAAAGAAGTGTCGCATTTACATTCATTTGAAGTGTAGACGAGGAATACATAACACTTCGCAGATCATATTATACCTTACCATGAAGCATAGAAATGAGATGCGATATCGGGTTTTAAGAAGCATCAGAAATCCAATGCTACGATACGTAGACATCTGCAAACGCTATTTCCTTGCAAGAAAGTGTCGCATTTACATTCATTTGAAGTGTAGACGAGGAATACATAACACTTCGCAAATCATATCATATCTTACCATGAAACATAGAAATGAGATGCGACATCGCCTTCTAAGAAGCATTAGAACACTACTGCTACGATAGGTAGACATTTGCAAACGCTATTTCCTTGCAAGGAAGTGTCGCATTTACATTCATTTGAAGTGTAGACGAGGAGTACATAACACTCCGCAAATCATATTATATCTTACCATGAAACATAGAAATGAGATGCGATATCGCGTTTTAAGAATCATAAGAACTCTATTGCTACGATACGTAGACATCTGCAAACACTATTTCCTTGCAAGGAAGAATCGCATTTACATTCATTTGAAGTGTAGACGAGGAATACATAACACTCCGCAAATCATATTGTATCTTACCATGAAACATAGAAATGTGATGCGATATCGCGTTTTAAGAATCATAAGAACTCTATTGCTACGGTACGTAGACATCTGCAAACGCTATTTCCTTGCAAGGAAGTGTCGCATTTACATTCATTTGAAGTGTAGGCGAGGAGTACATAACACTTCGCAAATCATATTATACCTTACCATGAAACATAGAAATGAGATGCGATATCGCATTTTAAGAAGCATTTGAACTCTATTGCTTCGATACGTAGACATCTGCAAACGCTATTTCCTTGCAAGGAAGTGTCGCATTTACATTCATTTGAAGTGTATACGAGGAGTACATAACACTCCGCAAATCATATTATATCTTACCATGAAACATAGAAATGAGATGCGATATCGCGTTTTAAGAATCATAAGAACACTATTGCTACGATACGTAGACATCTGCAAACGCTATTTCCTTGCAAGGAAGTGTCGCATTTACATTCATTTGAAGTGTAGACGAGGAATACATAACGCTCCGCAAATCATATTATATCTTACCATGAAACATAGAAATGAGATGCGATATCGCGTTTTAAGAATCATAAGAACACCATTGCTACGATACGTAGACATCTGCAAACGCTATTTCCTTGCAAGGAAGTGTCGCATTTACATTCATTTGAAGTGTAGACGAGGAATACATAACGCTCCGCAAATCATATTATATCTTACCATGAAACATAGAAATGAGATGCGATATCGCGTTTTAAGAATCATAAGAACTCTATTGCAACGATACGTAGACATCTGCAAACGCTATTTCCTTGCAAAGAAGTGTCGCATTTACATTCATTTGAAGTGTAGACGAGGAATACATAACACTTCGCAAATCATATTATACCTTACCATGAAGCATAGAAATGAGATGCGATATCGGGTTTTAAGAAGCATCAGAAATCCAATGCTACGATACGTAGACATCTGCAAACGCTATTTCCTTGCAAGAAAGTGTCGCATTTACATTCATTTGAAGTGTAGACGAGGAATACATAACACTCCGCAAATCATATTATACCTTACCATGAAACATAGAAATGAGATGCGATATCGCGTTTTAAGAATCATAAGAACTCTATTGCTACGATACGTAGACACCTGCAAACGCTATTTCCTTGCAAAGAAGTGTCGCATTTACATTCATTTGAAGTGTAGACGAGGAATACATAACACTTGGCAAATCATATTATATCTTACCATGAAACATAGAAATGAGATGCGATATCGCGTTTTAAGAATCATAAGAACACTATTGCTACGATACGTAGACATCTGCAAACGCTATTTCCTTGCAAGGAAGTGTCGCATTTACATTCATTTGAAGTGTAGACGAGGAATACATAACACTTCGCAAATCATATTATATCTTACCATGAAACATAGGAATGAGATGCGATATCGCGTTTTAAGAATCATAAGAACTCTATTGCTACGATACGTAGACATCTGCAAACACTATTTCCTTGCAAGGAAGTGTCGCATTTACATTCATTTGAAGTGTAGACGAGGAATACATAACACTCCGCAAATCATATTATTTCTTACCATGAAACATAGAAATGAGATGCGATATCGCGTTTTAAGAATCATAAGAACTCTATTGCTACGATACGTAGACATCTGCAAACGCTATTTCCTTGCAAGGAAGTGTCGCATTTACATTCATTTGAAGTGTAGACGAGGAATACATAACACTTCTCAAATCATATCATATCTTACCATGAAACATAGAAATGAGATGCGACATCGCCTTCTAAGAAGCATTAGAACACTACTGCTACGATAGGTAGACATTTGCAAACGCTATTTCCTTGCAAGGAAGTGTCGCATTTACATTCATTTGAAGTGTATACGAGGAGTACATAACACTCCGCAAATCATATAATATCTTACCATGAAACATAGAAATGAGATGCGATATCGCGTTTTAAGAATCATAAGAACACTATTGCTACGATACGTAGACATCTGCAAACGCTATTTCCTTGCAAGGAAGTGTCGCATTTACATTCATTTGAAGTGTAGACGAGGAATACATAACGCTCCGCAAATCATATTATATCTTACCATGAAACATAGAAATGAGATGCGATATCGCGTTTTAAGAATCATAAGAACACCATTGCTACGATACGTAGACATCTGCAAACGCTATTTCCTTGCAAGGAAGTGTCGCATTTACATTCATTTGAAGTGTAGACGAGGAATACATAACGCTCCGCAAATCATATTATATCTTACCATGAAACATAGAAATGAGATGCGATATCGCGTTTTAAGAATCATAAGAACTCTATTGCAACGATACGTAGACATCTGCAAACGCTATTTCCTTGCAAAGAAGTGTCGCATTTACATTCATTTGAAGTGTAGACGAGGAATACATAACACTTCGCAAATCATATTATACCTTACCATGAAGCATAGAAATGAGATGCGATATCGGGTTTTAAGAAGCATCAGAAATCCAATGCTACGATACGTAGACATCTGCAAACGCTATTTCCTTGCAAGAAAGTGTCGCATTTACATTCATTTGAAGTGTAGACGAGGAATACATAACACTCCGCAAATCATATTATACCTTACCATGAAACATAGAAATGAGATGCGATATCGCGTTTTAAGAATCATAAGAACTCTATTGCTACGATACGTAGACACCTGCAAACGCTATTTCCTTGCAAAGAAGTGTCGCATTTACATTCATTTGAAGTGTAGACGAGGAATACATAACACTTGGCAAATCATATTATATCTTACCATGAAACATAGAAATGAGATGCGATATCGCGTTTTAAGAATCATAAGAACACTATTGCTACGATACGTAGACATCTGCAAACGCTATTTCCTTGCAAGGAAGTGTCGCATTTACATTCATTTGAAGTGTAGACGAGGAATACATAACACTTCGCAAATCATATTATATCTTACCATGAAACATAGGAATGAGATGCGATATCGCGTTTTAAGAATCATAAGAACTCTATTGCTACGATACGTAGACATCTGCAAACACTATTTCCTTGCAAGGAAGTGTCGCATTTACATTCATTTGAAGTGTAGACGAGGAATACATAACACTCCGCAAATCATATTATTTCTTACCATGAAACATAGAAATGAGATGCGATATCGCGTTTTAAGAATCATAAGAACTCTATTGCTACGATACGTAGACATCTGCAAACGCTATTTCCTTGCAAGGAAGTGTCGCATTTACATTCATTTGAAGTGTAGACGAGGAATACATAACACTTCTCAAATCATATCATATCTTACCATGAAACATAGAAATGAGATGCGACATCGCCTTCTAAGAAGCATTAGAACACTACTGCTACGATAGGTAGACATTTGCAAACGCTATTTCCTTGCAAGGAAGTGTCGCATTTACATTCATTTGAAGTGTATACGAGGAGTACATAACACTCCGCAAATCATATAATATCTTACCATGAAACATAGAAATGAGATGCGATATCGCGTTTTAAGAATCATAAGAACACTATTGCTACGATACGTAGACATCTGCAAACGCTATTTCCTTGCAAGGAAGTGTCGCATTTACATTCATTTGAAGTGTAGACGAGGAATACATAACGCTCCGCAAATCATATTATATCTTACCATGAAACATAGAAATGAGATGCGATATCGCGTTTTAAGAATCATAAGAACACTATTGCTACGATACGTAGACATCTGCAAACGCTATTTCCTTGCAAGGAAGTGTCGCATTTACATTCATTTGAAGTGTAGACGAGGAATACATAACGCTCCGCAAATCATATTATATCTTACCATGAAACATAGAAATGAGATGCGATATCGCGTTTTAAGAATCTTAAGAACTCTATTGCAACGATACGTAGACATCTGCAAACGCTATTTCCTTGCAAAGAAGTGTCGCATTTACATTCATTTGAAGTGTAGACGAGGAATACATAACACTTCGCAAATCATATTATACCTTACCATGAAGCATAGAAATGAGATGCGATATCGGGTTTTAAGAAGCATCAGAAATCCAATGCTACGATACGTAGACATCTGCAAACGCTATTTCCTTGCAAGAAAGCGTCGCATTTACATTCATTTGAAGTGTAGACGAGGAATACATAACACTCCGCAAATCATATTATACCTTACCATGAAACATAGAAATGAGATGCGATATCGCGTTTTAAGAATCATAAGAACTCTATTGCTACGATACGTAGACATCTGCAAACGCTATTTCCTTGCAAAGAAGTGTCGCATTTACATTCATTTGAAGTGTAGACGAGGAATACATAACACTTCGCAAATCATATTATACCTTACCATGAAACATAGAAATGAGATGCGATATCGCGTTTTAAGAATCATAAGAACTCTATTGCTACGATACGTAGACATCTGCAAACGCTATTTCCTAGCAAAGAAGTGTCGCATTTACATTCATTTGAAGTGTAGACGAGGAATACATAACACTTCGCAAATCATATTATACCTTACCATGAAGCATAGAAATGAGATGCGATATCGGGTTTTAAGAAGCATCAGAAATCCAATGCTACGATACGTAGACATCTGCAAACGCTATTTCCTTGCAAGAAAGCGTCGCATTTACATTCATTTGAAGTGTAGACGAGGAATACATAACACTCCGCAAATCATATTATACCTTACCATGAAACATAGAAATGAGATGCTATATCGCGTTTTAAGAATCATAAGAACTCTATTGCTACGATACGTAGACATCTGCAAACGCTATTTCCTTGCAAAGGAGTGTCGCATTTACATTCATTTGAAGTGTAGACGAGGAATACATAACACTTCGCAAATCATATTATACCTTACCATGAAACATAGAAATGAGATGCGATATCGCGTTTTAAGAATCATAAGAACTCTATTGCTACGATACGTAGACATCTGCAAACGCTATTTCCTAGCAAAGAAGTGTCGCATTTACATTCATTTGAAGTGTAGACGAGGAATACATAACACTTCGCAAATCATATTATACCTTACCATGAAGCATAGAAATGAGATGCGATATCGGGTTTTAAGAAGCATCAGAAATCCAATGCTACGATACGTAGACATCTGCAAACGCTATTTCCTTGCAAGAAAGTGTCGCATTTACATTCATTTGAAGTGTAGACGAGGAATACATAACACTTCGCAAATCATATTATATCTCACCATGAAACATAGAAATGAGATGCGATATCGCGTTTTAAGAATCATAAGAACTCTATTGGTACGATACGTAGACATCTGCAAACGCTATTTCCTTGCAAAGAAGTGTCGCATTTACATTCATTTGAAGTGTAGACGAGGAATTCATAACACTTCGCAAATCATAATATATCTTACCATGAAACATAGAAATGAGATGCGATATCGCGTTTTAAGAATAATAAGAACACTATTGCTACGATACGTAGACATCTGCAAACGCTATTTCCTTGCAAAGAAGTGTCGCATTTACATTCATTTGAAGTGTAGACGAGGAATACATAACACTTGGCAAATCATATTATATCTTACCATGAAATATTGAAATGAGATGCGATATCGCGTTTTAAGAAGCATCAGAAATCCAATGCTACGATACGTAGACATCTGCAAACGCTATTTCCTTGCAAGGAAGTGTCGCATTTACATTCATTTGATGTGTAGACGAGGAATACATAACACTTCGCAAATAATATTATATCTTACCATGAAGCATAGAAATGAGATGCGATATCGGGTTTTAAGAAGCATCAGAAATCCAATGCTACGATACGTAGACATCTGCAAACGCTATTTCCTTGCAAGAAAGTGTCGCATTTACATTCATTTGAAGTGTAGACGACGGACACATAACACTTCGCAAATCATATTATACCTTACCATGAAACATAGAAATGAGATGCGATATCGCGTTTTAAGAATCATAAGAACTCTATTGCTACGATACGTAGACATCTGCAAACGCTATTTCCTTGCAAGGAAGTGTCGCATTTACATTCATTTGATGTGTACACGAGGAATACATAACACTTCGCAAATCATATTATATCTTACCATGAAACATAGAAATGAGATGCGATATCGCGTTTTAAGAAGCATCAGAAATCCATTGCTACGATACGTAGACATCTGCAAACGCTATTTCCTTGCGAGGAAGTGTCGCATTCACATTCATTTGAAGTGTAGACGAGGAATACATAACACTTCGCGAATCATATTATGTCTTACCATGAAACATAGAAATGAGATGCGATATCGCGTTTTAAGAAGCATTAGAACTCTATTGCTACGATACGTAGACATCTGCAAACGCTATTTCCTAGCAAGGAAGTGTCGCATTTACATTCATTTGAAGTGTAGACGAGGAATACATGACACTTCGCAAATCATATTATATCTTACCATGAAACGTAGAAATGGGATGCAATATAGCGTTTTAAGAATCATAAGAACTCTATTGCTACGATACGTAAACATCTGCAAACGCTATTTCCTTGCAAGGAAGTGTCGCATTTACATTCATTTGAAGTGTAGACGAGGAATACATGATACTTCGCAAATCATATTATATCTTACCATAAAACATAGAGATGAAATGCGATATCGCGTTTTAAGTAGCATTTGAACTCTATTGCTTCGATACGTAGACATCTGCACACGCTATTTCCTTGCAAAGAAGTGTCGCATTTACATTCATTTGAATCGTAGACGAGGAATGCATAACACTTCGTAATGAATATTATATCTTACCATGAAACATAGAAATGAGATGCGATATCGCGTTTTAAGAATCATAAGAACTCTATTACTACGATACGTAGACATCTGCAAACGCTATTTCCTTGCAAAGAAGTGTCGCATTTACATTCATTTGAAGTGTAGACGAGGAATACATAACACTTCGCAAATCATATTATACCTTACCATGAAACATAGAAATGAGATGCGATATCGCGTTTTAAGAATCATAAGGACTCTATTGCTACGATACGTAGACATCTGCAAACGCCATTTCCTTGCAAGGAAGTGTCGCATTTACATTCATTTGAAGTGTAGGCGAGGAGTACATAACACTTCGCAAATCATATTATACCTTACCATGAAGCATAGAAATGAGATGCGATATCGGGTTTTAAGAAGCATCAGAAATCCAATGCTACGATACGTAGACATCTGCAAACGCTATTTCCTTGCAAGAAAGTGTCGCATTTACATTCATTTGAAGTGTAGACGAGGAATACATAACACTTCGCAAATCATATTATATCTCACCATGAAACATAGAAATGAGATGCGATATCGCGTTTTAAGAATCATAAGAACTCTATTGGTACGATACGTAGACATCTGCAAACGCTATTTCCTTGCAAAGAAGTGTCGCATTTACATTCATTTGAAGTGTAGACGAGGAATTCATAACACTTCGCAAATCATAATATATCTTACCATGAAACATAGAAATGAGATGCGATATCGCGTTTTAAGAATAATAAGAACACTATTGCTACGATACGTAGACATCTGCAAACGCTATTTCCTTGCAAAGAAGTGTCGCATTTACATTCATTTGAAGTGTAGACGAGGAATACATAACACTTGGCAAATCATATTATATCTTACCATGAAATATTGAAATGAGATGCGATATCGCGTTTTAAGAAGCATCAGAAATCCAATGCTACGATACGTAGACATCTGCAAACGCTATTTCCTTGCAAGGAAGTGTCGCATTTACATTCATTTGATGTGTAGACGAGGAATACATAACACTTCGCAAATAATATTATATCTTACCATGAAGCATAGAAATGAGATGCGATATCGGGTTTTAAGAAGCATCAGAAATCCAATGCTACGATACGTAGACATCTGCAAACGCTATTTCCTTGCAAGAAAGTGTCGCATTTACATTCATTTGAAGTGTAGACGACGGACACATAACACTTCGCAAATCATATTATACCTTACCATGAAACATAGAAATGAGATGCGATATCGCGTTTTAAGAATCATAAGAACTCTATTGCTACGATACGTAGACATCTGCAAACGCTATTTCCTTGCAAGGAAGTGTCGCATTTACATTCATTTGATGTGTACACGAGGAATACATAACACTTCGCAAATCATATTATATCTTACCATGAAACATAGAAATGAGATGCGATATCGCGTTTTAAGAAGCATCAGAAATCCATTGCTACGATACGTAGACATCTGCAAACGCTATTTCCTTGCGAGGAAGTGTCGCCTTCAC
Organism: Xylocopa sonorina; assembly: GCF_050948175.1. Classification (NCBI taxonomy): domain Eukaryota; kingdom Metazoa; phylum Arthropoda; class Insecta; order Hymenoptera; family Apidae; genus Xylocopa; species Xylocopa sonorina. The sequence goes on from NW_027490249.1 coordinate 490,468, forward strand.
ATTCATTTGAAGTGTAGACGAGGAATACATAACACTTCGCGAATCATATTATGTCTTACCATGAAACATAGAAATGAGATGCGATATCGCGTTTTAAGAAGCATTAGAACTCTATTGCTACGATACGTAGACATCTGCAAACGCTATTTCCTAGCAAGGAAGTGTCGCATTTACATTCATTTGAAGTGTAGACGAGGAATACATGACACTTCGCAAATCATATTATATCTTACCATGAAACGTAGAAATGGGATGCAATATAGCGTTTTAAGAATCATAAGAACTCTATTGCTACGATACGTAAACATCTGCAAACGCTATTTCCTTGCAAGGAAGTGTCGCATTTACATTCATTTGAAGTGTAGACGAGGAATACATGATACTTCGCAAATCATATTATATCTTACCATAAAACATAGAGATGAAATGCGATATCGCGTTTTAAGTAGCATTTGAACTCTATTGCTTCGATACGTAGACATCTGCACACGCTATTTCCTTGCAAAGAAGTGTCGCATTTACATTCATTTGAATCGTAGACGAGGAATGCATAACACTTCGTAATGAATATTATATCTTACCATGAAACATAGAAATGAGATGCGATATCGCGTTTTAAGAATCATAAGAACTCTATTACTACGATACGTAGACATCTGCAATCGCTATTTCCTTGCAAAGAAGTGTCGCATTTACATTCATTTGAAGTGTAGACGAGGAATACATAACACTTCGCAAATCATATTATACCTTACCATGAAACATAGAAATGAGATGCGATATCGCGTTTTAAGAATCATAAGGACTCTATTGCTACGATACGTAGACATCTGCAAACGCCATTTCCTTGCAAGGAAGTGTCGCATTTACATTCATTTGAAGTGTAGGCGACGAGTACATAACACTTCGCAAATCATATTATACCTTACCATGAAACACAGAAATGAGATGCGATATCGCGTCTTAAGAAGCATTTGAACTGTATTGCTTCGATACGTAGACATCTGCAAACGCTATTTCCTTGCAAGGAAGTGTCGCATTTACATTCATTTGAAGTGTAGACGAGGAGTACATAACACTCCGCAAATCATATTATATCTTACCATGAAACATAGAAATGTGATGCGATATCGCGTTTTAAGAATCATAAGAACTCCATTGGTACGATACGTAGACATCTGCAAACGCTATTTCCTTGCAAAGAAGTGTCGCATTTACATTCATTCGAAGTGTAGACGAGGAATACATAACACTTCGCAAATCATATTATATCTTACCATGAAACATAGAAATGAGATGCGACATCGCCTTCTAAGAAGCATTAGAACTCTATTGCTACGATACGTAGACATCTGCAAACGATATTTCCTTGCAAGGAAGTGTCGCATTTACATTCATTTGAATCGTAGACGAGCAATGCATAACACTTCGCAATGAATATTATATCTTATCATGAAACACCGAAATGAGATGCGATATCGCGTCTTAAGAAGCATTAGAACTCTACTGCTACGATACGCAGACATCTGCAAACGCTATTTCCTAGCGAGGAAGTGTCGCATTCACATTCATTTGAAGTGTAGACGAGGAATACATAACACTTCGCAAATCATATTATATCTTACCATGAAACATAGAAATGAGATGCGATATCGCGTTTTAAGAAGCATTAGAACTCTACTGCTACGATACATAGACATCTGCAAACGCTATTTCCTTGCAAGGAAGTGTCGCATTTACATTCATTTGAAGTGTAGACGAGGAATACATAACACTTCGCAAATCATATTATACCTTACCATGAAACATAGAAATGAGATGCGATATCGCGTTTTAAGAATCATAAGAACTCTATTGGTACGATACGTAGTCATCTGCAAACGCTATTTCCATGCAAAGAAGTGTCGCATTTACATTCATTTGAAGTGTAGACGAGGAATACATAACACTTCGCAAATCATATTATATCTTACCATGAAACATAGAAATGAGATGCGTTATCGCGTTATAAGAATCATAAGAACTCTATTGCTACGATACGTAGACATCTGCAAACGCTATTTCCTTGCAAGGAAGTGTCGCATTTACATTCATTTGAAGTGTAGACGAGGAATACATAACACTCCGCAAATCATATTATTTCTTACCATGAAACATAGAAATGAGATGCGATATCGCGTTTTAAGAATCATAAGAACTCTATTGCAACGATACGTAGACATCTGCAAACGCTATTTCCTTGCAAAGAAGTGTCGCATTTACATTCATTTGAAGTGTAGACGAGGAATACATAACACTTCGCAAATCATATTATACCTTACCATGAAACATAGAAATGAGATGCGATATCGCGTTTTAAGAATCATAAGAACACTATTGCTACGATACGTAGACATCTGCAAACGCTATTTCCTTGCAAGGAAGTGTCGCATTTACATTCATTTGAAGTGTAGACGATGAATACATGACACTTCGCAAATCATATCATATCTTACCATGAAACATAGAAATGAGATGCGACATCGCCTTCTAAGAAGCATTAGAACACTACTGCTATGATAGGTAGACATTTGCAAACGCTATTTCCTTGCAAGGAAGTGTCGCATTTACATTCATTTGAAGTGTAGACGAGGAGTACATAACACTCCGCAAATCATATTATATCTTACCATGAAACATAGAAATGAGATGCGATATCGCGTTTTAAGAATCATAAGAACTCTATTGGTACGATACGTAGACATCTGCAAACGCTATTTCCTTGCAAAGAAGTGTCGCATTTACATTCATTTGAAGTGTAGACGAGGAATACATAACACTTCGCAAATCATATTATATCTTACCATGAAACATAGAAATGAGATGCGATATCGCGTTTTAAGAATAATAAGAACACTATTGCTACGATACGTGGACATCTGCAAACGCTATTTCCTTACAAGGAAGTGTCGCATTTACATTCATTTGAAGTGTAGACGAGGAATACATAACACTCCGCAAATCATATTATATCTTACCATGAAACATAGAAATGAGATGCGATATCGCGTTTTAAGAATCATAAGAACTCTATTGCAACGATACGTAGACATCTGCAAACGCTATTTCCTTGCAAAGAAGTGTCGCATTTACATTCATTTGAAGTATAGACGAGGAATACATAACACTTGGCAAATCATATTATATCTTACCATGAAACATAGAAATGAGATGCGATATCGCGTTTTAAGAATCATAAGAACACTATTGCTACGATACGTAGACATCTGCAAACGCTATTTCCTTGCAAGGAAGTGTCGCATTTACATTCATTTGAAGTGTAGACGAGGAATACATAACGCTCCGCAAATCATATTATATCTTACCATGAAACATAGAAGTGAGATGCGATATCGCGTTTTAAGAATCATAAGAACTCTATTGCAACGATACGTAGACATCTGCAAACGCTATTTCCTTGCAAAGAAGTGTCGCATTTACATTCATTTGAAGTGTAGACGAGGAATACATAACACTTCGCAAATCATATTATACCTTACCATGAAACATAGAAATGAGATGCGATATCGCGTTTTAAGAATCATAAGGACTCTATTGCTACGATACGTAGACATCTGCAAACGCTATTTCCTTGCAAGGAAGTGTCGCATTTACATTCATTTGAAGTGTAGGCGAGGAGTACATAACACTTCGCAAATCATATTATACCTTACCATGAAACATAGAAATGAGATGCGATATCGCGTCTTAAGAAGCATTTGAACTCTATTGCTTCGATACGTAGACATCTGCAAACGCTATTTCCTAGCGAGGAAGAGTCGCATTTACATTCATTTGAAGTGTAGGCGAGGAGTACATAACACTTCGCAAATCATATTATACCTTACCATGAAACATAGAAATGAGATGCGATATCGCGTCTTAAGAAGCATTTGAACTCTATTGCTTCGATACGTAGACATCTGCAAACGCTATTTCCTAGCGAGGAAGTGTCGCATTCACATTCATTTGAAGTGTAGACGAGGAATACATAACACTTCGCAAATCATATCATATCTTACCATGAAACATAGAAATGAGATGCGACATCGCCTTCTAAGAAGCATTAGAACACTACTGCTATGATAGGTAGACATTTGCAAACGCTATTTCCTTGCAAGGAAGTGTCGCATTTACATTCATTTGAAGTGTAGACGAGGAGTACATAACACTCCGCAAATCATATTATATCTTACCATGAAACATAGAAATGAGATGCGATATCGCGTTTTAAGAATCATAAGAACTCTATTGCAACGATACGTAGACATCTGCAAACGCTATTTCCTTGCAAAGAAGTGTCGCATTTACATTCATTTGAAGTATAGACGAGGAATACATAACACTTGGCAAATCACATTATATCTTACCATGAAACATAGAAATGAGATGCGATATCGCGTTTTAAGAATCATAAGAACACTATTGCTACGATACGTAGACATCTGCAAACGCTATTTCCTTGCAAGGAAGTGTCGCATTTACATTCATTTGAAGTGTAGACGAGGAATACATAACGCTCCGCAAATCATATTATATCTTACCATGAAACATAGAAATGAGATGCGATATCGCGTTTTAAGAATCATAAGAACTCTATTGCTACGATACGTAGACATCTGCAAACGCTATTTCCTTGCAAGGAAGTGTCGCATTTACATTCATTTGATGTGTAGACGAGGAATACATAACACTTCGCAAATCATATTATATCTTACCATGAAACATAGAAATGAGATGCGATATCGCGTTTTAAGAAGCATCAGAAATCCATTGCTACGATACGTAGACATCTGCAAACGCTATTTTCTAGCGAGGAAGTGTCGCATTCACATTCATTTGAAGTGTAGACGAGGAATACATGACACTTCGCAAATCATATTATATATTACCATGGAACGTAGAAATGAGATGCAATATAGCGTTCTAAGAATCATAAGAACTCTATTGCTACGATACGTAAACATCTGCAAACGCTATTTCCTTGCAAGGAAGTGTCGCAATTACATTCATTTGAAGTGTAGACGAGGAATACATGATACTTCGCAAATCATATTATATCTTACCATAAAACATAGAGATGAAATGCGATATCGCGTTTTAAGTAGCATTTGAACTCTATTGCTTCGATACGTAGAGCATCTGCAAACGCTGTTTCCTTGCAAGGAAGTGTCGCATTTACATTCATTTGAAGTGTAGACGATGAATACATAACACTTCGCAAATCATATCATATCTTACCATGAAACATAGAAATGAGATGCGACATCACCTTCTAAGAAGCATTAGAACACTACTGCTACGATAGGTAGACATTTGCAAACGCTATTTCCTTGCAAGGAAGTGTCGCATTTACATTCATTTGAAGTGTAGACGAGGAGTACATAACACTCCGCAAATCATATTATATCTTACCATGAAACATAGAAATTAGATGCGATATCGCCTTCTAAGAAGCATTAGAACTCTATTGCTACGATACGTAGACATCTGCAAACGATATTTCCTTGCAAGGAAGTGTCGCATTTACATTCATTTGAATCGTAGACGAGCAATGCATAACACTTCGCAATGAATATTATATCTTATCATGAAACACCGAAATGAGATGCGATATCGCGTCTTAAGAAGCATTAGAACTCTACTGCTACGATACGCAGACATCTGCAAACGCTATTTCCTAGCAAAGAAGTGTCGCATTTACATTCATTTGAATCGTAGACGAGGAATGCATAACACTTCGTAATGAATATTATATCTTACCATGAAACATAGAAATGAGATGCGATATCGCGTTTTAAGAATCATAAGAACACTATTGCTACGATACGTAGACATCTGCAAACGCTATTTCCTTGCAAGGAAGTGTCGCGTTTACATTCATTTGAAGTGTAGACGAGGAATACATAACACTTCGCAAATCATATTATACCTTACCATGAAACATAGAAATGAGATGCGATATCGCGTTTTAAGAATCATAAGAACTCTATTGCTACGATACGTAGACATCTAAAAACGCTATTTCCTTGCAAGGAAGTGTCGCATTTACATTCATTTGAAGTGTAGACGAGGAATACATAACACTCCGCAAATCATATTATTTCTTACCATGAAACATAGAAATGAGATGCGATATCGCGTTTTAAGAATCATAAAAACTCTATTGCAACGATACGTAGACATCTGCAAACGCTATTTCCTTGCAAAGAAGTGTCGCATTTACATTCATTTGAAGTGTAGACGAGGAATACATAACACTTCGCAAATCATATTATACCTTACCATGAAACATAGAAATGAGATGCGATATCGCGTTTTAAGAATCATAAGGACTCTATTGCTACGATACGTAGACATCTGCAAACGCTATTTCCTTGCAAGGAAGTGTCGCATTTACATTCATTTGAAGTGTAGGCGAGGAGTACATAACACTTCGCAAATCATATTATACCTTACCATGAAACATAGAAATGAGATGCGATATCGCGTCTTAAGAAGCATTTGAACTCTATTGCTTCGAAACGTAGACATCTGCAATCGCTATTTCCTAGCGAGGAAGGGTCGCATTCACATTCATTTGAAGTGTAGACGAGGAATACATAACACTTCGCAAATCATATTATATCTCACCATGAAACATAGAAATGAGATGCGATATCGCGTTTTAAGAATCATAAGAACTCTATTGGTACGATACGAGGACATCTGCAAACGCTATTTCCTTGCAAAGAAGTGTCGCATTTACATTCATTTGAAGTGTAGACGAGGAATTCATAACACTTCGCAAATCATAATATATCTTACCATGAAACATAGAAATGAGATGCGATATCGCGTTTTAAGAATAATAAGAACACTATTGCTACGATACGTAGACATCTGCAAACGCTATTTCCTTGCAAAGAAGTGTCGCATTTACATTCATTTGAAGTGTAGACGAGGAATACATAACACTTGGCAAATCATATTATATCTTACCATGAAACATTGAAATGAGATGCGATATCGCGTTTTAAGAAGCATCAGAAATCCAATGCTACGATACGTAGACATCTGCAAACGCTATTTCCTTGCAAGGAAGTGTCGCATTTACATTCATTTGATGTGTAGACGAGGAATACATAACACTTCGCAAATAATATTATATCTTACCATGAAACATAGAAATGAGATGCGATATCGCGTTTTAAGAAGCATCAGAAATCCAATGCTACGATACGTAGACATCTGCAAACGCTATTTCCTTGCAAGAAAGTGTCGCATTTACATTCATTTGAAGTGTAGACGACGGATACATAACACTTCGCAAATCATATTATACCTTACCATGAAACATAGAAATGAGATGCGATATCGCGTTTTAAGAATCATAAGAACTCTATTGCTACGATACGTAGATATCTGCAAACGCTATTTCCTTGCAAGGAAGTGTCGCATTTACATTCATTTGATGTGTAGACGAGCAATACATAACACTTCGCAAATCATATTATATCTTAAAATGAAACATAGAAATGAGATGCGATATCGCGTTTTAAGAATCATAAGAACTCTATTGCTACGATACGTAGACATCTGCAAACGCTATTTCCTTGCAAGGAAGTGTCGCATTTATATTCATTTGAAGTGTAGACGAGGAATACATAACACTCCGCAAATCATATTATATCTTACCACGAAACATAGAAATGAGATGCGATATCGTGTTTTAAGAATCATAAGAACTCTATTGCTTCGATACGTAGACATCTGCAAACTCTATTTCCTAGCAAAGAAGTGTCGCATTTACATTCATTTGAATCGTAGACGAGGAATGCATAACACTTCGTAATGAATATTATATCTTACCATGAAACATAGACATGAGATGCGATATCGCGTTTTAAGAATCATAAGAACTCTATTACTACGATACGTAGACATCTGCAAACGCTATTTCCTTGCAAAGAAGTGTCGCATTTACATTCATTTGAAGTGTAGACGAGGAATACATAACACTTCGCAAATCATATTATATCTTACCATGAAACATAGAAATGAGATGCGATATCGCGTTTTAAGAATCATAAGAACTCTCTTGCTACGATACGTAGACATCTGCAAACGCTATTTCCTTGCAAGGAAGTGTCGCATTTACATTCATTTGAAGTGTAGACGAGGAATACATAACACTCCGCAAATCATATTATATCTTACCATGAGACATAGAAATGAGATGCGATATCGCGTTTTAAGAATCATAAGAACTCTATTGCAACGATACGTAGACATCTGCAAACGCTATTTCCTTGCAAGGAAGTGTCGCATTTACATTCATTTGAAGTGTAGACGAGGAATACATAACACTTCGCAAATCATATTATACCTTACCATGAAACATAGAAATGAGATGCGATTTCGCGTTTTAAGAAGCATTTGAACTCTACTGCCTCGATACGTAGACATCTGCAAACGCTATTTCCTAGCGAGGAAGTGTCGCATTTACATTCATTTGAAGTGTAGGCGAGGAGTACATAACACTTCGCAAATCATATTATACCTTACCATGAAACATAGAAATGAGATGCGATATCGCGTCTTAAGAAGCATTTGAACTCTATTGCTTCGATACGTAGACATCTGCAAACGCTATTTCCTAGCGAGGAAGTGTCGCATTCACATTCATTTGAAGTGTAGACGAGGAATACATAACACTTCGCAAATCATATCATATCTTACCATGAAACATAGAAATGAGATGCGACATCGCCTTCTAAGAAGCATTAGAACTCTATTGCTACGATACGTAGACATCTGCAAACGATATTTCCTTGCAAGGAAGTGTCGCATTTACATTCATTTGAATCGTAGACGAGCAATGCATAACACTTCGCAATGAATATTATATCTTATCATGAAACACCGAAATGAGATGCGATATCGCGTCTTAAGAAGCATTAGAACTCTACTGCTACGATACGCAGACATCTGCAAACGCTATTTCCTAGCGAGGAAGTGTCGCATTTACATTCATTTGAAGTGTAGACGAGGAATACATAACACTTCGCAAATCATATCATATCTTACCATGAAACATAGAAATGAGATGCGACATCGCCTTCTAAGAAGCATTAGAACACTACTGCTATGATAGGTAGACATTTGCAAACGCTATTTCCTTGCAAGGAAGTGTCGCATTTACATTCATTTGAAGTGTAGACGAGGAGTACATAACACTCCGCAAATCATATTATATCTTACCATGAAACATAGAAATGAGATGCGATATCGCGTTTTAAGAATCATAAGAACTCTATTGCAACGATACGTAGACATCTGCAAACGCTATTTCCTTGCAAAGAAGTGTCGCATTTACATTCATTTGAAGTATAGACGAGGAATACATAACACTTGGCAAATCATATTATATCTTACCATGAAACATAGAAATGAGATGCGATATCGCGTTTTAAGAATCATAAGAACACTATTGCTACGATACGTAGACATCTGCAAACGCTATTTCCTTGCAAGGAAGTGTCGCATTTACATTCACTTGAAGTGTAGACGAGGAATACATAACGCTCCGCAAATCATATTATATCTTACCATGAAACATAGAAATGAGATGCGATATCGCGTTTTAAGAATCATAAGAACTCTATTACTACGATACGTAGACATCTGCAAACGCTATTTCCTTGCAAAGAAGTGTCGCATTTACATTCATTTGAAGTGTAGACGAGGAATACATAACACTTCGCAAATCATATTATATCTTACCATGAAACATAGAAATGAGATGCGATATCGCGTTTTAAGAATCATAAGAACTCTATTGCTACGATACGTAGACATCTGCAAACGCTATTTCCTTGCAAGGAAGTGTCGCATTTACATTCATTTGAAGTGTAGACGAGGAATACATAACACTCCGCAAATCATATTATATCTTACCATGAAACATAGAAATGAGATGCGATATCGCGTTTTAAGAATCATAAGAACTCTATTGCAACGATACGTAGACATCTGCAAACGCTATTTCCTTGCAAGGAAGTGTCGCATTTACATTCATTTGAAGTGTAGACGAGGAATACATAACACTTCCCAAATCATATTATACCTTACCATGAAACATAGAAATGAGATGCGATTTCGCGTTTTAAGAAGCATTTGAACTCTACTGCTTCGATACGTAGACATCTGCAAACGCTATTTCCTAGCGAGGAAGTGTCGCATTCACATTCATTTGAAGTGTAGACGACGGATACATAACACTTCGCAAATCATATTATACCTTACCATGAAACATAGAAATGAGATGCGATATCGCGTCTTAAGAAGCATTTGAACTCTATTGCTTCGATACGTAGACATCTGCAAACGCTATTTCCTTGCAAGGAAGTGTCGCATTTACATTCATTTGAAGTGTAGACGAGGAATACATAACACTCCGCAAATCATATTATATCTTACCATGAAACATAGAAATGAGATGCGATATCGCGTTCTAAGAATCATAAGAACTCTATTGCAAAGATACGTAGACATCTGCAAACGCTATTTCCTTGCAAAGAAGTGTCGCATTTACATTCATTTGAAGTGTAGACGAGGAATACATAACACTTGGCAAATCATATTATATCTTACCATGAAACATAGAAATGAGATGCGATATCGCGTTTTAAGAATCATAAGAACACTATTGCTACGATACGTAGACATCTGCAAACGCTATTTCCTTGCAAAGAAGTGTCGCATTTACATTCATTTGAAGTGTAGACGAGGAATACATAACACTTCGCAAATCATATTATATCTTACCATGAAACATAGAAATGAGATGCGATATCGCGTTTTAAGAAGCATCAGAAATCCAATGCTACGATACGTAGACATCTGCAAACGCTATTTCCTTGCAAGAAAGTGTCGCATTTACATTCATTTGAAGTGTAGACGACGGACACATAACACTTCGCAAATCATATTATACCTTACCATGAAACATAGAAATGAGATGCGACATCGCCTTCTAAGAAGCATTAGAACACTACTGCTACGATAGGTAGACATTTGCAAACGCTATTTCCTTGCAAGGAAGTGTCGCATTTACATTCATTTGAAGTGTAGACGAGGAGTACATAACACTCCGCAAATCATATTATATCTTACCATGAAACATAGAAATGAGATGCGATATCGCGTTTTAAGAATCATAAGAACTCTATTGCTACGATACGTAGACATCTGCAAACGCTATTTCCTTGCAAGGAAGTGTCGCATTTACATTCATTTGAAGTGTAGGCGAGGAGTACATAACACTTCGCAAATCATATTATACCTTACCATGAAACATAGAAATGAGATGCGATATCGCGTTTTAAGAATCATAAGGACTCTATTGCTACGATACGTAGACATCTGCAAACGCTATTTCCTTGCAAGGAAGTGTCGCATTTACATTCATTTGAAGTGTAGGCGAGGAGTACATAACACTTCGCAAATCATATTATACCTTACCATGAAACATAGAAATGAGATGCGATATCGCGTCTTAAGAAGCATTTGAACTCTATTGCTTCGAAACGTAGACATCTGCAATCGCTATTTCCTAGCGAGGAAGGGTCGCATTCACATTCATTTGAAGTGTAGACGAGGAATACATAACACTTCGCAAATCATATTATATCTCACCATGAAACATAGAAATGAGATGCGATATCGCGTTTTAAGAATCATAAGAACTCTATTGGTACGATACGTAGACATCTGCAAACGCTATTTCCTTGCAAAGAAGTGTCGCATTTACATTCATTTGAAGTGTAGACGAGGAATTCATAACACTTCGCAAATCATAATATATCTTACCATGAAACATAGAAATGAGATGCGATATCGCGTTTTAAGAATAATAAGAACACTATTGCTACGATACGTAGACATCTGCAAACGCTATTTCCTTGCAAAGAAGTGTCGCATTTACATTCATTTGAAGTGTAGACGAGGAATACATAACACTTGGCAAATCATATTATATCTTACCATGAAACATTGAAATGAGATGCGATATCGCGTTTTAAGAAGCATCAGAAATCCAATGCTACGATACGTAGACATCTGCAAACGCTATTTCCTTGCAAGGAAGTGTCGCATTTACATTCATTTGATGTGTAGACGAGGAATACATAACACTTCGCAAATAATATTATATCTTACCATGAAACATAGAAATGAGATGCGATATCGCGTTTTAAGAAGCATCAGAAATCCAATGCTACGATACGTAGACATCTGCAAACGCTATTTCCTTGCAAGAAAGTGTCGCATTTACATTCATTTGAAGTGTAGACGACGGATACATAACACTTCGCAAATCATATTATACCTTACCATGAAACATAGAAATGAGATGCGATATCGCGTTTTAAGAATCATAAGAACTCTATTGCTACGATACGTAGATATCTGCAAACGCTATTTCCTTGCAAGGAAGTGTCGCATTTACATTCATTTGATGTGTAGACGAGGAATACATAACACTTCGCAAATCATATTATATCTTAAAATGAAACATAGAAATGAGATGCGATATCGCGTTTTAAGAATCATAAGAACTCTATTGCTACGATACGTAGACATCTGCAAACGCTATTTCCTTGCAAGGAAGTGTCGCATTTATATTCATTTGAAGTGTAGACGAGGAATACATAACACTCCGCAAATCATATTATATCTTACCACGAAACATAGAAATGAGATGCGATATCGCGTTTTAAGAATCATAAGAACTCTATTGCTTCGATACGTAGACATCTGCAAACTCTATTTCCTAGCAAAGAAGTGTCGCATTTACATTCATTTGAATCGTAGACGAGGAATGCATAACACTTCGTAATGAATATTATATCTTACCATGAAACATAGACATGAGATGCGATATCGCGTTTTAAGAATCATAAGAACTCTATTACTACGATACGTAGACATCTGCAAACGCTATTTCCTTGCAAAGAAGTGTCGCATTTACATTCATTTGAAGTGTAGACGAGGAATACATAACACTTCGCAAATCATATTATATCTTACCATGAAACATAGAAATGAGATGCGATATCGCGTTTTAAGAATCATAAGAACTCTATTGCTACGATACGTAGACATCTGCAAACGCTATTTCCTTGCAAGGAAGTGTCGCATTTACATTCATTTGAAGTGTAGACGAGGAATACATAACACTCCGCAAATCATATTATATCTTACCATGAGACATAGAAATGAGATGCGATATCGCGTTTTAAGAATCATAAGAACTCTATTGCAACGATACGTAGACATCTGCAAACGCTATTTCCTTGCAAGGAAGTGTCGCATTTACATTCATTTGAAGTGTAGACGAGGAATACATAACACTTCGCAAATCATATTATACCTTACCATGAAACATAGAAATGAGATGCGATTTCGCGTTTTAAGAAGCATTTGAACTCTACTGCCTCGATACGTAGACATCTGCAAACGCTATTTCCTAGCGAGGAAGTGTCGCATTCACATTCATTTGAAGTGTAGACGACGGATACATAACACTTCGCAAATCATATTATACCTTACCATGAAACATAGAAATGAGATGCGATATCGCGTCTTAAGAAGCATTTGAACTCTATTGCTTCGATACGTAGACATCTGCAATCGCTATTTCCTAGCGAGGAAGGGTCGCATTCACATTCATTTGAAGTGTAGACGAGGAATACATAACTCTTCGCAAATCATATTATATCTCACCATGAAACATAGAAATGAGATGCGATATCGCGTTTTAAGCATCATAAGAACTCTATTGGTACGATACGTAGACATCTGCAAACGCTATTTCCTTGCAAAGAAGTGTCGCATTTACATTCATTTGAAGTGTAGACGAGGAATTCATAACACTTCGCAAATCATAATATATCTTACCATGAAACATAGAAATGAGATGCGATATCGCGTTTTAAGAATAATAAGAACACTATTGCTACGATACGTAGACATCTGCAAACGCTATTTCCTTGCAAAGAAGTGTCGCATTTACATTCATTTGAAGTGTAGACGAGGAATACATAACACTTGGCAAATCATATTATATCTTACCATGAAACATTGAAATGAGATGCGATATCGCGTTTTAAGAAGCATCAGAAATCCAATGCTACGATACGTAGACATCTGCAAACGCTATTTCCTTGCAAGGAAGTGTCGCATTTACATTCATTTGATGTGTAGACGAGGAATACATAACACTTCGCACATAATATTATATCTTACCATGAAACATAGAAATGAGATGCGATATCGCGTTTTAAGAAGCATCAGAAATCCAATGCTACGATACGTAGACATCTGCAAACGCTATTTCCTTGCAAGAAAGTGTCGCATTTACATTCATTTGATGTGTAGACGACGGATACATAACACTTCGCAAATCATATTATACCTTACCATGAAACATAGAAATGAGATGCGATATCGCGTTTTAAGAATCATAAGAACTCTATTGCTACGATACGTAGATATCTGCAAACGCTATTTCCTTGCAAGGAAGTGTCGCATTTACATTCATTTGATGTGTAGACGAGGAATACATAACACTTCGCAAATCATATTATATCTTAAAATGAAACATAGAAATGAGATGCGATATCGCGTTTTAAGAATCATAAGAACTCTATTGCTACGATACGTAGACATCTGCAAACGCTATTTCCTTGCAAGGAAGTGTCGCATTTATATTCATTTGAAGTGTAGACGAGGAATACATAACACTCCGCAAATCATATTATATCTTACCACGAAACATAGAAATGAGATGCGATATCGCGTTTAAAGAATCATAAGAACTCTATTGCTTCGATACGTAGACATCTGCAAACTCTATTTCCTAGCAAAGAAGTGTCGCATTTACATTCATTTGAATCGTAGACGAGGAATGCATAACACTTCGTAATGAATATTATATCTTACCATGAAACATAGACATGAGATGCGATATCGCGTTTTAAGAATCATAAGAACTCTATTACTACGATACGTAGACATCTGCAAACGCTATTTCCTTGCAAGGAAGTGTCGCATTTACATTCATTTGAAGTGTAGACGAGGAATACATAACACTTCGCAAATCATATTATATCTTACCATGAAACATAGAAATGAGATGCGATATCGCGTTTTAAGAATCATAAGAACTCTATTGCTACGATACGTAGACATCTGCAAACGCTATTTCCTTGCAAGGAAGTGTCGCATTTACATTCATTTGAAGTGTAGACGAGGAATACATAACACTCCGCAAATCATATTATATCTTACCATGAAACATAGAAATGAGATGCGATATCGCGTTTTAAGAATCATAAGAACCCTATTGCAACGATACGTAGACATCTGCAAACGCTATTTCCTTGCAAGGAAGTGTCGCATTTACATTCATTTGAAGTGTAGACGAGGAGTACATAACACTTCGCAAATCATATTATACCTTACCATGAAACATAGAAATGAGATGCGATTTCGCGTTTTAAGAAGCATTTGAACTCTACTGCTTCGATACGTAGACATCTGCAAACGCTATTTCCTAGCGAGGAAGTGTCGCATTCACATTCATTTGAAGTGTAGACGACGGATACATAACACTTCGCAAATCATATTATACCTTACCATGAAACATAGAAATGAGATGCGATATCGCGTCTTAAGAAGCATTTGAACTCTATTGCTTCGATACGTAGACATCTGCAAACGCTATTTCCTAGCGAGGAAGTGTCGCATTCACATTCATTTGAAGTGTAGACGAGGAATACATAACACTTCGCAAATCATATCATATCTTACCATGAAACATAGAAATGAGATGCGACATCGCCTTCTAAGAAGCATTAGAACACTACTGCTATGATAGGTAGACATTTGCAAACGCTATTTCCTTGCAAGGAAGTGTCGCATTTACATTCATTTGAAGTGTAGACGAGGAGTACATAACACTCCGCAAATCATATTATATCTTACCATGAAACATAGAAATGAGATGCGATATCGCGTTTTAAGAATCATAAGAACTCTATTGCAACGATACGTAGACATCTGCAAACGCTATTTCCTTGCAAAGAAGTGTCGCATTTACATTCATTTGAAGTATAGACGAGGAATACATAACACTTGGCAAATCATATTATATCTTACCATGAAACATAGAAATGAGATGCGATATCGCGTTTTAAGAATCATAAGAACACTATTGCTACGATACGTAGACATCTGCAAACGCTATTTCCTTGCAAGGAAGTGTCGCATTTACATTCACTTGAAGTGTAGACGAGAAATACATAACGCTCCGCAAATCATATTATATCTTACCATGAAACATAGAAATGAGATGCGATATCGCGTTTTAAGAATCATAAGAACTCTATTACTACGATACGTAGACATCTGCAAACGCTATTTCCTTGCAAAGAAGTGTCGCATTTACATTCATTTGAAGTGTAGACGAGGAATACATAACACTTCGCAAATCATATTATATCTTACCATGAAACATAGAAATGAGATGCGATATCGCGTTTTAAGAATCATAAGAACTCTATTGCTTCGATACGTAGACATCTGCAAACGCTATTTCCTAGCGAGGAAGTGTCGCATTCACATTCATTTGAAGTGTAGACGACGGATACATAACACTTCGCAAATCATATTACACCTTACCATGAAACATAGAAATGAGATGCGATATCGCGTCTTAAGAAGCATTTGAACTCTATTGCTTCGATACGTAGACATCTGCAAACGCTATTTCCTAGCGAGGAAGTGTCGCATTTACATTCATTTGAAGTGTAGGCGAGGAGTACATAACACTTCGCAAATCATATTATACCTTACCATGAAACATAGAAATGAGATGCGATATCGCGTCTTAAGAAGCATTTGAACTCTATTGCTTCGATACGTAGACATCTGCAAACGCTATTTCCTAGCGAGGAAGTGTCGCATTCACATTCATTTGAAGTGTAGACGAGGAATACGTAACACTTCGCAAATCATATCATATCTTACCATGAAACATAGAAATGAGATGCGACATCGCCTTCTAAGAAGCATTAGAACACTACTGCTATGATAGGTAGACATTTGCAAACGCTATTTCCTTGCAAGGAAGTGTCGCATTTACATTCATTTGAAGTGTAGACGAGGAGTACATAACACTCCGCAAATCATATTATATCTTACCATGAAACATAGAAATTAGATGCGATATCGCCTTCTAAGAAGCATTAGAACTCTATTGCTACGATACGTAGACATCTGCAAACGATATTTCCTTGCAAGGAAGTGTCGCATTTACATTCATTTGAATCGTAGACGAGCAATGCATAACACTTCGCAATGAATATTATATCTTATCATGAAACACCGAAATGAGATGCGATATCGCGTCTTAAGAAGCATTAGAACTCTACTGCTACGATACGCAGACATCTGCAAACGCTATTTCCTAGCGAGGAAGTGTCGCATTCACATTCATTTGAAGTGTAGACGAGGAATACATAACACTTCGCAAATCATATTATATCTTACCATGAAACATAGAAATGAGATGCGATATCGCGTTTTAAGAAGCATTAGAACTCTATTGCTACGATACGTAGACATCTGCAAACGCTATTTCCTTGCAAGGAAGTGTCGCATTTACATTCATTTGAAGTGTAGACGAGGAATACATAACACTTCGCAAATCATATTATACCTTACCATGAAACATAGAAATGAGATGCGATATCGCGTTTTAAGTATCATAAGAACTCTATTGCTACGATACGTAGACATCTGCAAACGCTATTTCCTTGCAACGAAGTGTCGCATTTACATTCATTTGAAGTGTAGGCGAGGAGTACATAACACTTCGCAAATCATATTATACCTTACCATGAAACATAGAAATGAGATGCGATATCGCATTTTAAGAAGCATTTGAACTCTATTGCTTCGATACGTAGACATCTGCAAACGCTATTTCCTTGCAAGGAAGTGTCGCATTTACATTCATTTGAAGTGTAGACGAGGAATACATAACACTCCGCAAATCATATTATATCTTACCATGAAACATAGAAATGAGATGCGATATCGCGTTCTAAGAATCATAAGAACTCTATTGCAAAGATACGTAGACATCTGCAAACGCTATTTCCTTGCAAAGAAGTGTCGCATTTACATTCATTTGAAGTGTAGACGAGGAATACATAACACTTGGCAAATCATATTATATCTTACCATGAAACATAGAAATGAGATGCGATATCGCGTTTTAAGAATCATAAGAACACTATTGCTACGATACGTAGACATCTGCAAACGCTATTTCCTTGCAAGGAAGTGTCGCATTTACATTCATTTGAAGTGTAGACGAGGAATACATAACACTTCGCAAATCATATTATATCTTACCATGAAACATAGAAATGAGATGCGGTATCGCGTTTTAAGAAGCATCAGAAATCCATTGCTACGATACGTAGACATCTGCAAACGCTATTTCCTTGCGAGGAAGTGTCGCATTCACATTCATTTGAAGTGTAGACGAGGAATACATAACACTTCGCAAATCATATTATGTCTTACCATGAAACATAGAAATGAGATGCGATATCGCGTTTTAAGAATCATAAGAACACTATTGCTACGACACGTAGACATCTGCAAACGCTATTTCCTTGCAAGGAAGTGTCGCATTTACATTCATTTGAAGTGTAGACGAGGAATACATAACGCACCGCAAATCATATTATATCTTACCATGAAACTTAGAAATGAGATGCGATATCGCGTTTTAAGAATCATAAGAACTCTATTGCAACGATACGTAGACATCTGCAAACGCTATTTCCTTGCAAAGAAGTGTCGCATTTACATTCATTTGAAGTGTAGACGAGGAATACATAACACTTCGCAAATCATATCATATCTTACCATGAAACATAGAAATGAGATGCGACATCGCCTTCTAAGAAGCATTAGAACACTACTGCTACGATAGGTAGACATTTGCAAACGCTATTTCCTTGCAAGGAAGTGTCGCATTTACATTCATTTGAAGTGTAGACGAGGAGTACATAACACTCCGCAAATCATATTATATCTTACCATGAAACATAGAAATGAGATGCGATATCGCGTTTTAAGAATCATAAGAACTCTATTGCTACGATACGTAGACATCTGCAAACACTATTTCCTTGCAAGGAAGAATCGCATTTACATTCATTGGAAGTGTAGACGAGGAATACATAACACTCCGCAAATCATATTATATCTTACCATGAAACATAGAAATGAGATGCGATATCGCGTTTTAAGAATCATAAGAACACTATTGCTACGATACGTAGACATCTGCAAACGCTATTTCCTTGCAAGGAAGTGTCGCATTTACATTCATTTGAAGTGTAGACGAGGAATACATAACGCTCCGCAAATCATATTATATCTTACCATGAAACATAGAAATGAGATGCGATATCGCGTTTTAAGAATCATAAGAACACTATTGCTACGATACGTAGACATCTGCAAACGCTATTTCCTTGCAAGGAAGTGTCGCATTTACATTCATTTGAAGTGTAGACGAGGAATACATAACACTTCGCAAATCATATTATACCTTACCATGAAACATAGAAATGAGATGCGATATCGCGTTTTAAGAATCATAAGAACTCTATTGGTACGATACGTAGACATCTGCGAACGCTATTTCCATGCAAAGAAGTGTCGCATTTACATTCATTTGAAGTGTAGACGAGGAATACATAACACTTCGCAAATCATATTATATCTTACCATGAAACATAGAAATGGGATGCGATATCGCGTTTTAAGAATCATAAGAACACTATTGCTACGATACGTAGACATCTGCAAACGCTATTTCCTTGCAAGGAAGTGTCGCATTTACATTCATTTGAAGTGTAGACGAGGAATACATAACACTTCGCAAATCATATTATACCTTACCATGAAACATAGAAATGAGATGCGTTATCGCGTTATAAGAATCATAAGAACTCTATTGCTACGATACGTAGACATCTGCAAACGCTATTTCCTTGCAAGGAAGTGTCGCATTTACATTCATTTGAAGTGTAGACGAGGAATACATAACACTTGGCAAATCATATTATATCTTACCATGAAACATAGAAATGAGATGCGATATCGCGTTTTAAGAATCATAAGAACACTATTGCTACGATACGTAGACATCTGCAAACGCTATTTCCTTGCAAGGAAGTGTCGCATTTACATTCATTTGAAGTGTAGACGAGGAATACATAACGCTCCGCAAATCATATTATATCTTACCATGAAACATAGAAATGAGATGCGATATCGCGTTTTAAGAATCATAAGAACTCTATTGCAACGATACGTAGACATCTGCAAACGCTATTTCCTTGCAAAGAAGTGTCGCATTTACATTCATTTGAAGTGTAGACGAGGAATACATAACACTTCGCAAATCATATTATACCTTACCATGAAGCATAGAAATGAGATGCGATATCGGGTTTTAAGAAGCATCAGAAATCCAATGCTACGATACGTAGACATCTGCAAACGCTATTTCCTTGCAAGAAAGTGTCGCATTTACATTCATTTGAAGTGTAGACGACGGACACATAACACTTTGCAAATCATATTATACCTTACCATGAAACATAGAAATGAGATGCGATATCGCGTTTTAAGAATCATAAGAACTCTATTGCTACGATACGTAGACATCTGCAAACGCTATTTCCTTGCAAGGAAGTGTCGCATTTACATTCATTTGATGTGTACACGAGGAATACATAACACTTCGCAAATCATATTATATCTTACCATGAAACATAGAAATGAGATGCGATATCGCGTTTTAAGAAGCATCAGAAATCCATTGCTACGATACGTAGACATCTGCAAACGCTATTTCCTTGCGAGGAAGTGTCGCATTCACATTCATTTGAAGTGTAGACGAGGAATACATAACACTTCGCAAATCATATTATGTCTTACCATGAAACATAGAAATGAGATGCGATATCGCGTTTTAAGAAGCATTAGAACTCTATTGCTACGATACGTAGACATCTGCAAACGCTATTTCCTAGCAAGGAAGTGTCGCATTTACATTCATTTGAAGTGTAGACGAGGAATACATGACACTTCGCAAATCATATTATATCTTACCATGAAACGTAGAAATGGGATGCAATATAGCGTTTTAAGAATCATAAGAACTCTATTGCTACGATACGTAAACATCTGCAAACGCTATTTCCTTGCAAAGAAGTGTGGCATTTACATTCATTTGAAGTGTAGACGAGGAATACATGATACTTCGCAAATCATATTATATCTTACCATAAAACATAGAGATGAAATGCGATATCGCGTTTTAAGTAGCATTTGAACTCTATTGCTTCGATACGTAGACATCTGCACACGCTATTTCCTTGCAAAGAAGTGTCGCATTTACATTCATTTGAATCGTAGACGAGGAATGCATAACACTTCGTAATGAATATTATATCTTACCATGAAACATAGAAATGAGATGCGATATCGCGTTTTAAGAATCATAAGAACTCTATTACTACGATACGTAGACATCTGCAAACGCTATTTCCTTGCAAAGAAGTGTCGCATTTACATTCATTTGAAGTGTAGACGAGGAATACATAACACTTCGCAAATCATATTATATCTTACCATGAAACATAGAAATGAGATGCGATATCGCGTTTTAAGAATCATAAGAACACTATTGCTACGATACGTAGACATCTGCAAACGCTATTTCCTTGCAAGGAAGTGTCGCATTTACATTCACTTGAAGTGTAGACGAGGAATACATAACGCTCCGCAAATCATATTATATCTTACCATGAAACATAGAAATGAGATGCGATATCGCGTTTTAAGAATCATAAGAACTCTATTGCAACGATACGTAGACATCTGC
The DNA here is from genome assembly GCF_050948175.1 of Xylocopa sonorina. NCBI lineage: Eukaryota > Metazoa > Arthropoda > Insecta > Hymenoptera > Apidae > Xylocopa > Xylocopa sonorina. The sequence goes on from NW_027490249.1 coordinate 512,531, forward strand.
AAACGCTATTTCCTTGCAAAGAAGTGTCGCATTTACATTCATTTGAAGTGTAGACTAGGAATACATAACACTTCGCAAATCATATTATACCTTACCATGAAGCATAGAAATGAGATGCGATATCGGGTTTTAAGAAGCATCAGAAATCCAATGCTACGATACGTAGACATCTGCAAACGCTATTTCCTTGCAAGAAAGTGTCGCATTTACATTCATTTGAAGTGTAGACGACGGACACATAACACTTTGCAAATCATATTATACCTTACCATGAAACATAGAAATGAGATGCGATATCGCGTTTTAAGAATCATAAGAACTCTATTGCTACGATACGTAGACATCTGCAAACGCTATTTCCTTGCAAGGAAGTGTCGCATTTACATTCATTTGATGTGTACACGAGGAATACATAACACTTCGCAAATCATATTATATCTTACCATGAAACATAGAAATGAGATGCGATATCGCGTTTTAAGAAGCATCAGAAATCCATTGCTACGATACGTAGACATCTGCAAACGCTATTTCCTTGCGAGGAAGTGTCGCATTCACATTCATTTGAAGTGTAGACGAGGAATACATAACACTTCGCAAATCATATTATGTCTTACCATGAAACATAGAAATGAGATGCGATATCGCGTTTTAAGAAGCATTAGAACTCTATTGCTACGATACGTAGACATCTGCAAACGCTATTTCCTAGCAAGGAAGTGTCGCATTTACATTCATTTGAAGTGTAGACGAGGAATACATGACACTTCGCAAATCATATTATATCTTACCATGAAACGTAGAAATGGGATGCAATATAGCGTTTTAAGAATCATAAGAACTCTATTGCTACGATACGTAAACATCTGCAAACGCTATTTCCTTGCAAAGAAGTGTGGCATTTACATTCATTTGAAGTGTAGACGAGGAATACATGATACTTCGCAAATCATATTATATCTTACCATAAAACATAGAGATGAAATGCGATATCGCGTTTTAAGTAGCATTTGAACTCTATTGCTTCGATACGTAGACATCTGCACACGCTATTTCCTTGCAAAGAAGTGTCGCATTTACATTCATTTGAATCGTAGACGAGGAATGCATAACACTTCGTAATGAATATTATATCTTACCATGAAACATAGAAATGAGATGCGATATCGCGTTTTAAGAATCATAAGAACTCTATTACTACGATACGTAGACATCTGCAAACGCTATTTCCTTGCAAAGAAGTGTCGCATTTACATTCATTTGAAGTGTAGACGAGGAATACATAACACTTCGCAAATCATATTATACCTTACCATGAAACATAGAAATGAGATGCGATATCGCGTTTTAAGAATCATAAGGACTCTATTGCTACGATACGTAGACATCTGCAAACGCCATTTCCTTGCAAGGAAGTGTCGCATTTACATTCATTTGAAGTGTAGGCGAGGAGTACATAACACTTCGCAAATCATATTATACCTTACCATGAAACATAGAAATGAGATGCGATATCGCGTTTTAAGAATCATAAGAACTCTATTGCTACGATACGTAGACATCTGCAAACGCTATTTCCTTGCAAGGAAGTGTCGCATTTACATTCACTTGAAGTGTAGACGAGGAATACATAACGCTCCGCAAATCATATTATATCTTACCATGAAACATAGAAATGAGATGCGATATCGCGTTTTAAGAATCATAAGAACTCTATTGCAACGATACGTAGACATCTGCAAACGCTATTTCCTTGCAAAGAAGTGTCGCATTTACATTCATTTGAAGTGTAGACGAGGAATACATAACACTTCGCAAATCATATTATACCTTACCATGAAGCATAGAAATGAGATGCGATATCGGGTTTTAAGAAGCATCAGAAATCCAATGCTACGATACGTAGACATCTGCAAACGCTATTTCCTTGCAAGAAAGTGTCGCATTTACATTCATTTGAAGTGTAGACGACGGACACATAACACTTTGCAAATCATATTATACCTTACCATGAAACATAGAAATGAGATGCGATATCGCGTTTTAAGAATCATAAGAACTCTATTGCTACGATACGTAGACATCTGCAAACGCTATTTCCTTGCAAGGAAGTGTCGCATTTACATTCATTTGATGTGTACACGAGGAATACATAACACTTCGCAAATCATATTATATCTTACCATGAAACATAGAAATGAGATGCGATATCGCGTTTTAAGAAGCATCAGAAATCCATTGCTACGATACGTAGACATCTGCAAACGCTATTTCCTTGCGAGGAAGTGTCGCATTCACATTCATTTGAAGTGTAGACGAGGAATACATAACACTTCGCAAATCATATTATGTCTTACCATGAAACATAGAAATGAGATGCGATATCGCGTTTTAAGAAGCATTAGAACTCTATTGCTACGATACGTAGACATCTGCAAACGCTATTTCCTAGCAAGGAAGTGTCGCATTTACATTCATTTGAAGTGTAGACGAGGAATACATGACACTTCGCAAATCATATTATATCTTACCATGAAACGTAGAAATGGGATGCAATATAGCGTTTTAAGAATCATAAGAACTCTATTGCTACGATACGTAAACATCTGCAAACGCTATTTCCTTGCAAAGAAGTGTGGCATTTACATTCATTTGAAGTGTAGACGAGGAATACATGATACTTCGCAAATCATATTATATCTTACCATAAAACATAGAGATGAAATGCGATATCGCGTTTTAAGTAGCATTTGAACTCTATTGCTTCGATACGTAGACATCTGCACACGCTATTTCCTTGCAAAGAAGTGTCGCATTTACATTCATTTGAATCGTAGACGAGGAATGCATAACACTTCGTAATGAATATTATATCTTACCATGAAACATAGAAATGAGATGCGATATCGCGTTTTAAGAATCATAAGAACTCTATTACTACGATACGTAGACATCTGCAAACGCTATTTCCTTGCAAAGAAGTGTCGCATTTACATTCATTTGAAGTGTAGACGAGGAATACATAACACTTCGCAAATCATATTATACCTTACCATGAAACATAGAAATGAGATGCGATATCGCGTTTTAAGAATCATAAGGACTCTATTGCTACGATACGTAGACATCTGCAAACGCCATTTCCTTGCAAGGAAGTGTCGCATTTACATTCATTTGAAGTGTAGGCGAGGAGTACATAACACTTCGCAAATCATATTATACCTTACCATGAAACACAGAAATGAGATGCGATATCGCGTCTTAAGAAGCATTTGAACTGTATTGCTTCGATACGTAGACATCTGCAAACGCTATTTCCTTGCAAGGAAGTGTCGCATTTACATTCATTTGAAGTGTAGACGAGGAGTACATAACACTCCGCAAATCATATTATATCTTACCATGAAACATAGAAATGAGATGCGATATCGCGTTTTAAGAATCATAAGAACTCCATTGGTACGATACGTAGACATCTGCAAACGCTATTTCCTTGCAAAGAAGTGTCGCATTTACATTCATTCGAAGTGTAGACGAGGAATACATAACACTTCGCAAATCATATTATATCTTACCATGAAACATAGAAATGAGATGCGACATCGCCTTCTAAGAAGCATTAGAACTCTATTGCTACGATACGTAGACATCTGCAAACGATATTTCCTTGCAAGGAAGTGTCGCATTTACATTCATTTGAATCGTAGACGAGCAATGCATAACACTTCGCAATGAATATTATATCTTATCATGAAACACCGAAATGAGATGCGATATCGCGTCTTAAGAAGCATTAGAACTCTACTGCTACGATACGCAGACATCTGCAAACGCTATTTCCTAGCGAGGAAGTGTCGCATTCACATTCATTTGAAGTGTAGACGAGGAATACATAACACTTCGCAAATCATATTATATCTTACCATGAAACATAGAAATGAGATGCGATATCGCGTTTTAAGAAGCATTAGAACTCTACTGCTACGATACATAGACATCTGCAAACGCTATTTCCTTGCAAGGAAGTGTCGCATTTACATTCATTTGAAGTGTAGACGAGGAATACATAACACTTCGCAAATCATATTATACCTTACCATGAAACATAGAAATGAGATGCGATATCGCGTTTTAAGAATCATAAGAACTCTATTGGTACGATACGTAGACATCTGCGAACGCTATTTCCATGCAAAGAAGTGTCGCATTTACATTCATTTGAAGTGTAGACGAGGAATACATAACACTTCGCAAATCATATTATATCTTACCATGAAACATAGAAATGAGATGCGATATCGCGTTTTAAGAATCATAAGAACACTATTGCTACGATACGTAGACATCTGCAAACGCTATTTCCTTGCAAGGAAGTGTCGCATTTACATTCATTTGAAGTGTAGACGAGGAATACATAACACTTCGCAAATCATATTATACCTTACCATGAAACATAGAAATGAGATGCGTTATCGCGTTATAAGAATCATAAGAACTCTATTGCTACGATACGTAGACATCTGCAAACGCTATTTCCTTGCAAGGAAGTGTCGCATTTACATTCATTTGAAGTGTAGACGAGGAATACATAACACTCCGCAAATCATATTATTTCTTACCATGAAACATAGAAATGAGATGCGATATCGCGTTTTAAGAATCATAAGAACTCTATTGCAACGATACGTAGACATCTGCAAACGCTATTTCCTTGCAAAGAAGTGTCGCATTTACATTCATTTGAAGTGTAGACGAGGAATACATAACACTTCGCAAATCATATTATACCTTACCATGAAACATAGAAATGAGATGCGATATCGCGTTTTAAGAATCATAAGAACACTATTGCTACGATACGTAGACATCTGCAAACGCTATTTCCTTGCAAGGAAGTGTCGCATTTACATTCATTTGAAGTTTAGACGATGAATACATGACACTTCGCAAATCATATCATATCTTACCATGAAACATAGAAATGAGATGCGACATCGCCTTCTAAGAAGCATTAGAACACTACTGCTATGATAGGTAGACATTTGCAAACGCTATTTCCTTGCAAGGAAGTGTCGCATTTACATTCATTTGAAGTGTAGACGAGGAGTACATAACACTCCGCAAATCATATTATATCTTACCATGAAACATAGAAATGAGATGCGATATCGCGTTTTAAGAATCATAAGAACTCTATTGGTACGATACGTAGACATCTGCAAACGCTATTTCCTTGCAAAGAAGTGTCGCATTTACATTCATTTGAAGTGTAGACGAGGAATACATAACACTTCGCAAATCATATTATATCTTACCATGAAGCATAGAAATGAGATGCGATATCGCGTTTTAAGAATAATAAGAACACTATTGCTACGATACGTGGACATCTGCAAACGCTATTTCCTTACAAGGAAGTGTCGCATTTACATTCATTTGAAGTGTAGACGAGGAATACATAACACTCCGCAAATCATATTATATCTTACCATGAAACATAGAAATGAGATGCGATATCGCGTTTTAAGAATCATAAGAACTCTATTGCAACGATACGTAGACATCTGCAAACGCTATTTCCTTGCAAAGAAGTGTCGCATTTACATTCATTTGAAGTATAGACGAGGAATACATAACACTTGGCAAATCATATTATATCTTACCATGAAACATAGAATTGAGATGCGATATCGCGTTTTAAGAATCATAAGAACACTATTGCTACGATACGTAGACATCTGCAAACGCTATTTCCTTGCAAGGAAGTGTCGCATTTACATTCATTTGAAGTGTAGACGAGGAATACATAACGCTCCGCAAATCATATTATATCTTACCATGAAACATAGAAATGAGATGCGATATCGCGTTTTAAGAATCATAAGAACTCTATTGCAACGATACGTAGACATCTGCAAACGCTATTTCCTTGCAAAGAAGTGTCGCATTTACATTCATTTGAAGTGTAGACGAGGAATACATAACACTTCGCAAATCATATTATACCTTACCATGAAACATAGAAATGAGATGCGATATCGCGTTTTAAGAATCATAAGGACTCTATTGCTACGATACGTAGACATCTGCAAACGCTATTTCCTTGCAAGGAAGTGTCGCATTTACATTCATTTGAAGTGTAGGCGAGGAGTACATAACACTTCGCAAATCATATTATACCTTACCATGAAACATAGAAATGAGATGCGATATCGCGTCTTAAGAAGCATTTGAACTCTATTGCTTCGATACGTAGACATCTGCAAACGCTATTTCCTAGCGAGGAAGTGTCGCATTTACATTCATTTGAAGTGTAGACGACGGACACATAACACTTCGCAAATCATATTATACCTTACCATGAAACATAGAAATGAGATGCGATATCGCGTTTTAAGAATCATAAGAACTCTATTGCTACGATACGTAGACATCTGCAAACGCTATTTCCTTGCAAGGAAGTGTCGCATTTACATTCATTTGATGTGTACACGAGGAATACATAACACTTCGCAAATCATATTATATCTTACCATGAAACATAGAAATGAGATGCGATATCGCGTTTTAAGAAGCATCAGAAATCCATTGCTACGATACGTAGACATCTGCAAACGCTATTTCCTTGCGAGGAAGTGTCGCCTTCACATTCATTTGAAGTGTAGACGAGGAATACATAACACTTCGCAAATCATATTATGTCTTACCATGAAACATAGAAATGAGATGCGATATCGCGTTTTAAGAAGCATTAGAACTCTATTGCTACGATACGTAGACATCTGCAAACGCTATTTCCTAGCAAGGAAGTGTCGCATTTACATTCATTTGAAGTGTAGACGAGGAATACATGACACTTCGCAAATCATATTATATCTTACCATGAAACGTAGAAATGGGATGCAATATAGCGTTTTAAGAATCATAAGAACTCTATTGCTACGATACGTAAACATCTGCAAACGCTATTTCCTTGCAAGGAAGTGTGGCATTTACATTCATTTGAAGTGTAGACGAGGAATACATGATACTTCGCAAATCATATTATATCTTACCATAAAACATAGAGATGAAATGCGATATCGCGTTTTAAGTAGCATTTGAACTCTATTGCTCCGATACGTAGACATCTGCACACGCTATTTCCTTGCAAAGAAGTGTCGCATTTACATTCATTTGAATCGTAGACGAGGAATGCATAACACTTCGTAATGAATATTATATCTTACCATGAAACATAGAAATGAGATGCGATATCGCGTTTTAAGAATCATAAGAACTCTATTACTACGATACGTAGACATCTGCAAACGCTATTTCCTTGCAAAGAAGTGTCGCATTTACATTCATTTGAAGTGTAGACGAGGAATACATAACACTTCGCAAATCATATTATACCTTACCATGAAACATAGAAATGAGATGCGATATCGCGTTTTAAGAATCATAAGGACTCTATTGCTTCGATACGTAGACATCTGCAAACGCCATTTCCTTGCAAGGAAGTGTCGCATTTACATTCATTTGAAGTGTAGGCGAGGAGTACATAACACTTCGCAAATCATATTATACCTTACCATGAAACACAGAAATGAGATGCGATATCGCGTCTTAAGAAGCATTTGAACTGTATTGCTTCGATACGTAGACATCTGCAAACGCTATTTCCTTGCAAGGAAGTGTCGCATTTACATTCATTTGCAGTGTAGACGAGGAGTACATAACACTCCGCAAATCATATTATATCTTACCATGAAACATAGAAATGAGATGCGATATCGCGTTTTAAGAATCATAAGAACTCCATTGGTACGATACGTAGACATCTGCAAACGCTATTTCCTTGCAAAGAAGTGTCGCATTTACATTCATTCGAAGTGTAGACGAGGAATACATAACACTTCGCAAATCATATTATATCTTACCATGAAACATAGAAATGAGATGCGACATCGCCTTCTAAGAAGCATTAGAACTCTATTGCTACGATACGTAGACATCTGCAAACGATATTTCCTTGCAAGGAAGTGTCGCATTTACATTCATTTGAATCGTAGACGAGCAATGCATAACACTTCGCAATGAATATTATATCTTATCATGAAACACCGAAATGAGATGCGATATCGCGTCTTAAGAAGCATTAGAACTCTACTGCTACGATACGCAGACATCTGCAAACGCTATTTCCTAGCGAGGAAGTGTCGCATTCACATTCATTTGAAGTGTAGACGAGGAATACATAACACTTCGCAAATCATATTATATCTTACCATGAAACATAGAAATGAGATGCGATATCGCGTTTTAAGAAGCATTAGAACTCTACTGCTACGATACATAGACATCTGCAAACGCTATTTCCTTGCAAGGAAGTGTCGCATTTACATTCATTTGAAGTGTAGACGAGGAATACATAACACTTCGCAAATCATATTATACCTTACCATGAAACATAGAAATGAGATGCGATATCGCGTTTTAAGAATCATAAGAACTCTATTGGTACGATACGTAGACATCTGCGAACGCTATTTCCATGCAAAGAAGTGTCGCATTTACATTCATTTGAAGTGTAGACGAGGAATACATAACACTTCGCAAATCATATTATATCTTACCATGAAACATAGAAATGAGATGCGATATCGCGTTTTAAGAATAATAAGAACACTATTGCTACGATACGTGGACATCTGCAAACGCTATTTCCTTACAAGGAAGTGTCGCATTTACATTCATTTGAAGTGTAGACGAGGAATACATAACACTCCGCAAATCATATTATATCTTACCATGAAACATAGAAATGAGATGCGATATCGCGTTTTAAGAATCATAAGAACTCTATTGCAACGATACGTAGACATCTGCAAACGCTATTTCCTTGCAAAGAAGTGTCGCATTTACATTCATTTGAAGTATAGACGAGGAATACATAACACTTGGCAAATCATATTATATCTTACCATGAAACGTAGAATTGAGATGCGATATCGCGTTTTAAGAATCATAAGAACACTATTGCTACGATACGTAGACATCTGCAAACGCTATTTCCTTGCAAGGAAGTGTCGCATTTACATTCATTTGAAGTGTAGACGAGGAATACATAACGCTCCGCAAATCATATTATACCTTACCATGAAACATAGAAATGAGATGCGATATCGCGTTTTAAGAATCATAAGAACTCTATTGCTACGATACGTAGACATCTGCAAACGCTATTTCCTTGCAAGGAAGTGTCGCATTTACATTCATTTGATGTGTACACGAGGAATACATAACACTTCGCAAATCATATTATATCTTACCATGAAACATAGAAATGAGATGCGATATCGCGTTTTAAGAAGCATCAGAAATCCATTGCTACGATACGTAGACATCTGCAAACGCTATTTCCTTGCGAGGAAGTGTCGCCTTCACATTCATTTGAAGTGTAGACGAGGAATACATAACACTTCGCAAATCATATTATGTCTTACCATGAAACATAGAAATGAGATGCGATATCGCGTTTTAAGAAGCATTAGAACTCTATTGCTACGATACGTAGACATCTGCAAACGCTATTTCCTAGCAAGGAAGTGTCGCATTTACATTCATTTGAAGTGTAGACGAGGAATACATGACACTTCGCAAATCATATTATATCTTACCATGAAACGTAGAAATGGGATGCAATATAGCGTTTTAAGAATCATAAGAACTCTATTGCTACGATACGTAAACATCTGCAAACGCTATTTCCTTGCAAGGAAGTGTCGCATTTACATTCATTTGAAGTGTAGACGAGGAATACATGATACTTCGCAAATCATATTATATCTTACCATAAAACATATAGATGAAATGCGATATCGCGTTTTAAGTAGCATTTGAACTCTATTGCTTCGATACGTAGACATCTGCACACGCTATTTCCTTGCAAAGAAGTGTCGCATTTACATTCATTTGAATCGTAGACGAGGAATGCATAACACTTCGTAATGAATATTATATCTTACCATGAAACATAGAAATGAGATGCGATATCGCGTTTTAAGAATCATAAGAACTCTATTACTACGATACGTAGACATCTGCAAACGCTATTTCCTTGCAAAGAAGTGTCGCATTTACATTCATTTGAAGTGTAGACGAGGAATACATAACACTTCGCAAATCATATTATACCTTACCATGAAACATAGAAATGAGATGCGATATCGCGTTTTAAGAATCATAAGGACTCTATTGCTACGATACGTAGACATCTGCAAACGCCATTTCCTTGCAAGGAAGTGTCGCATTTACATTCATTTGAAGTGTAGGCGAGGAGTACATAACACTTCGCAAATCATATTATACCTTACCATGAAACACAGAAATGAGATGCGATATCGCGTCTTAAGAAGCATTTGAACTGTATTGCTTCGATACGTAGACATCTGCAAACGCTATTTCCTTGCAAGGAAGTGTCGCATTTACATTCATTTGAAGTGTAGACGAGGAGTACATAACACTCCGCAAATCATATTATATCTTACCATGAAACATAGAAATGAGATGCGATATCGCGTTTTAAGAATCATAAGAACTCCATTGGTACGATACGTAGACATCTGCAAACGCTATTTCCTTGCAAAGAAGTGTCGCATTTACATTCATTCGAAGTGTAGACGAGGAATACATAACACTTCGCAAATCATATTATATCTTACCATGAAACATAGAAATGAGATGCGACATCGCCTTCTAAGAAGCATTAGAACTCTATTGCTACGATACGTAGACATCTGCAAACGATATTTCCTTGCAAGGAAGTGTCGCATTTACATTCATTTGAATCGTAGACGAGCAATGCATAACACTTCGCAATGAATATTATATCTTATCATGAAACACCGAAATGAGATGCGATATCGCGTCTTAAGAAGCATTAGAACTCTACTGCTACGATACGCAGACATCTGCAAACGCTATTTCCTAGCGAGGAAGTGTCGCATTCACATTCATTTGAAGTGTAGACGAGGAATACATAACACTTCGCAAATCATATTATATCTTACCATGAAACATAGAAATGAGATGCGATATCGCGTTTTGAGAAGCATTAGAACTCTACTGCTACGATACATAGACATCTGCAAACGCTATTTCCTTGCAAGGAAGTGTCGCATTTACATTCATTTGAAGTGTAGACGAGGAATACATAACACTTCGCAAATCATATTATACCTTACCATGAAACATAGAAATGAGATGCGATATCGCGTTTTAAGAATCATAAGAACTCTATTGGTACGATACGTAGTCATCTGCAAACGCTATTTCCATGCAAAGAAGTGTCGCATCTACATTCATTTGAAGTGTAGACGAGGAATACATAACACTTCGCAAATCGTATTATATCTTACCATGAAACATAGAAATGAGATGCGATATCGCGTTTTAAGAATAATAAGAACACTATTGCTACGATACGTAGATATCTGCAAACGCTATTTCCTTGCAAGGAAGTGTCGCATTTACATTCATTTGAAGTGTAGACGAGGAATACATAACACTCCGCAAATCATATTATATCTTACCATGAAACATAGAAATGAGATGCGATATCGCGTTTTAAGAATCATAAGAACTCTATTGCAACGATACGTAGACATCTGCAAACGCTATTTCCTTGCAAAGAAGTGTCGCATTTACATTCATTTGAAGTGTAGACGAGGAATACATAACACTTGGCAAATCATATTATATCTTACCATGAAACATAGAAATGAGATGCGATATCGCGTTTTAAGAATCATAAGAACACTATTGCTACGATACGTAGACATCTGCAAACGCTATTTCCTTGCAAGGAAGTGTCGCATTTACATTCATTTGAAGTGTAGACGAGGAATACATAACACTTCGCAAATCATATTATACCTTACCATGAAACATAGAAATGAGATGCGTTATCGCGTTATAAGAATCATAAGAACTCTATTGCTACGATACGTAGACATCTGCAAACGCTATTTCCTTGCAAGGAAGTGTCGCATTTACATTCATTTGAAGTGTAGACGAGGAATACATAACACTCCGCAAATCATATTATTTCTTACCATGAAACATAGAAATGAGATGCGATATCGCGTTTTAAGAATCATAAGAACTCTATTGCAACGATACGTAGACATCTGCAAACGCTATTTCCTTGCAAAGAAGTGTCGCATTTACATTCATTTGAAGTGTAGACGAGGAATACATAACACTTCGCAAATCATATTATACCTTACCATGAAACATAGAAATGAGATGCGATATCGCGTTTTAAGAATCATAAGAACACTTTTGCTACGATACGTAGACATCTGCAAACGCTATTTCCTTGCAAGGAAGTGTCGCATTTACATTCATTTGAAGTGTAGACGATGAATACATGACACTTCGCAAATCATATCATATCTTACCATGAAACATAGAAATGAGATGCGACATCGCCTTCTAAGAAGCATTAGAACACTACTGCTATGATAGGTAGACATTTGCAAACGCTATTTCCTTGCAAGGAAGTGTCGCATTTACATTCATTTGAAGTGTAGACGAGGAGTACATAACACTCCGCAAATCATATTATATCTTACCATGAAACATAGAAATGAGATGCGATATCGCGTTTTAAGAATCATAAGAACTCTATTGCAACGATACGTAGACATCTGCAAACGCTATTTCCTTGCAAAGAAGTGTCGCATTTACATTCATTTGAAGTATAGACGAGGAATACATAACACTTGGCAAATCATATTATATCTTACCATTAAACATAGAAATGAGATGCGATATCGCGTTTTAAGAATCATAAGAACACTATTGCTACGATACGTAGACATCTGCAAACGCTATTTCCTAGCGAGGAAGTGTCGCATTCACATTCATTTGAAGTGTAGACGAGGAATACATAACACTTCGCAAATCATATCATATCTTACCATGAAACATAGAAATGAGATGCGACATCGCCTTCTAAGAAGCATTAGAACACTACTGCTATGATAGGTAGGCATTTGCAAACGCTATTTCCTTGCAAAGAAGTGTCGCATTTACATTCATTTGAAGTATAGACGAGGAATACATAACACTTGGCAAATCATATTATATCTTACCATTAAACATAGAAATGAGATGCGATATCGCGTTTTAAGAATCATAAGAACACTATTGCTACGATACGTAGACATCTGCAAACGCTATTTCCTAGCGAGGAAGTGTCGCATTCACATTCATTTGAAGTGTAGACGAGTAATACATAACACTTCGCAAATCATATCATATCTTACCATGAAACATAGAAATGAGATGCGACATCGCCTTCTAAGAAGCATTAGAACACTACTGCTATGATAGGTAGACATTTGCAAACGCTATTTCCTTGCAAGGAAGTGCCGCATTTACATTCATTTGAAGTGTAGACGAGGAGTACATAACACTCCGCAAATCATATTATATCTTACCATGAAACATAGAAATGAGATGCGATATCGCGTTTTAAGAATCATAAGAACTCTATTGCAACGATACGTAGACATCTGCAAACGCTATTTCCTTGCAAAGAAGTGTCGCATTTACATTCATTTGAAGTATAGACGAGGAATACATAACACTTGGCAAATCACATTATATCTTACCATGAAACATAGAAATGAGATGCGATATCGCGTTTTAAGAATCATAAGAACACTATTGCTACGATACGTAGACATCTGCAAACGCTATTTCCTTGCAAGGAAGTGTCGCATTTACATTCATTTGAAGTGTAGACGAGGAATACATAACGCTCCACAAATCATATTATATCTTACCATGAAACATAGAAATGAGATGCGATATCGCGTTTTAAGAATCATAAGAACTCTATTGCTACGATACGTAGACATCTGCAAACGCTATTTCCTTGCAAGGAAGTGTCGCATTTACATTCATTTGATGTGTAGACGAGGAACACATAACACTTCGCAAATCATATTATATCTTACCATGAAACATAGAAATGAGATGCGATATCGCGTTTTAAGAAGCATCAGAAATCCATTGCTACGATACGTAGACATATGCAAACGCTATTTTCTAGCGAGGAAGTGTCGCATTCACATTCATTTGAAGTGTAGACGAGGAATACATGACACTTCGCAAATCATATTATATATTACCATGAAACGTAGAAATGAGATGCAATATAGCGTTTTAAGAATCATAAGAACTCTATTGCTACGATACGTAAACATCTGCAAACGCTATTTCCTTGCAAGGAAGTGTCGCATTTACATTCATTTGAAGTGTAGACGAGGAATACATGATACTTCGCAAATCATATTATATCTTACCATAAAACATAGAGATAAAATGCGATATCGCGTTTTAAGTAGCATTTGAACTCTATTGCTTCGATACGTAGAGCATCTGCAAACGCTGTTTCCTTGCAAGGAAGTGTCGCATTTACATTCATTTGAAGTGTAGACGATGAATACATGACACTTCGCAAATCATATCATATCTTACCATGAAACATAGAAATGAGATGCGACATCACCTTCTAAGAAGCATTAGAACACTACTGCTACGATAGGTAGACATTTGCAAACGCTATTTCCTTGCAAGGAAGTGTCGCATTTACATTCATTTGAAGTGTAGACGAGGAGTACATAACACTCCGCAAATCATATTATATCTTACCATGAAACATAGAAATTAGATGCGATATCGCCTTCTAAGAAGCATTAGAACTCTATTGCTACGATACGTAGACATCTGCAAACGATATTTCCTTGCAAGGAAGTGTCGCATTTACATTCATTTGAATCGTAGACGAGCAATGCATAACACTTCGCAATGAATATTATATCTTATCATGAAGCACCGAAATGAGATGCGATATCGCGTCTTAAGAAGCATTAGAACTCTACTGCTACGATACGCAGACATCTGCAAACGCTATTTCCTAGCGAGGAAGTGTCGCATTCACATTCATTTGAAGTGTAGACGAGGAATACATAACACTTCGCAAATCATATTATATCTTACCATGAAACATAGAAATGAGATGCGATATCGCGTTTTAAGAAGCATTAGAACTCTATTGCTACGATACGTAGACATCTGCAAACGCTATTTCCTTGCAAGGAATTGTCGCATTTACATTCATTTGAAGTGTAGACGAGGAATACATAACACTTCGCAAATCATATTATACCTTACCATGAAACATAGAAATGAGATGCGATATCGCGTTTTAAGAATCATAAGAACTCTATTGCTACGATACGTAGACATCTGCAAACGCTATTTCCTAGCAAAGAAGTGTCGCATTTACATTCATTTGAATCGTAGACGAGGAATGCATAACACTTCGTAATGAATATTATATCTTACCATGAAACATAGAAATGAGATGCGATATCGCGTTTTAAGAATCATATGAACTCTATTGCAACGATACGTAGACATCTGCAAACGCTATTTCCTTGCAAAGAAGTGTCGCATTTACATTCATTTGAAGTGTAGACGAGGAATACATAACACTTCGCAAATCATATTATACCTTACCATGAAACATAGAAATGAGATGCGATATCGCGTTTTAAGAATCATAAGGACTCTATTGCTACGATACGTAGACATCTGCAAACGCTATTTCCTTGCAAGGAAGTGTCGCATTTACATTCATTTGAAGTGTAGGCGAGGAGTACATAACACTTCGCAAATCATATTATACCTTACCATGAAACATAGAAATGAGATGCGATATCGCGTCTTAAGAAGCATTTGAACTCTATTGCTTCGATACGTAGACATCTGCAAACGCTATTTCCTAGCGAGGAAGTGTCGCATTTACATTCATTTGAAGTGTAGGCGAGGAGTACATAACACTTCGCAAATCATATCATATCTTACCATGAAACATAGAAATGAGATGCGACATCGCCTTCTAAGAAGCATTAGAACACTACTGCTATGATAGGTAGACATTTGCAAACGCTATTTCCTTGCAAGGAAGTGTCGCATTTACATTCATTTGAAGTGTAGACGAGGAGTACATAACACTCCGCAAATAATATTATATCTTACCATGAAACATAGAAATGAGATGCGATATCGCGTTTTAAGAATCATAAGAACTCTATTGCAACGATACGTAGACATCTGCAAACGCTATTTCCTTGCAAAGAAGTGTCGCATTTACATTCATTTGAAGTATAGACGAGGAATACATAACACTTGGCAAATCATATTATATCTTACCATTAAACATAGAAATGAGATGCGATATCGCGTTTTAAGAATCATAAGAACACTATTGCTACGATACGTAGACATCTGCAAACGCTATTTCCTTGCAAGGAAGTGTCGCATTTACATTCATTTGAAGTGTAGACGAGGAATACATAACGCTCCGCAAATCATATTATATCTTACCATGAAACATAGAAATGAGATGCGATATCGCGTTTTAAGAATCATAAGAACTCTATTGCTTCGATACGTAGACATCTGCAAACGCTATTTCCTAGCGAGGAAGTGTCGCATTCACATTCATTTGAAGTGTAGACGAGGAATACATAACACTTCGCAAATCATATCATATCTTACCATGAAACATAGAAATGAGATGCGACATCGCCTTCTAAGAAGCATTAGAACACTACTGCTATGATAGGTAGACATTTGCAAACGCTATTTCCTTGCAAGGAAGTGTCGCATTTACATTCATTTGAAGTGTAGACGAGGAGTACATAACACTCCGCAAATCATATTATATCTTACCATGAAACATAGAAATGAGATGCGATATCGCGTTTTAAGTATCATAAGAACTCTATTGCAACGATACGTAGACATCTGCAAACGCTATTTCCTTGCAAAGAAGTGTCGCATTTACATTCATTTGAAGTATAGACGAGGAATACATAACACTTGGCAAATCACATTATATCTTACCATGAAACATAGAAATGAGATGCGATATCGCGTTTTAAGAATCATAAGAACACTATTGCTACGATACGTAGACATCTGCAAACGCTATTTCCTTGCAAGGAAGTGTCGCATTTACATTCATTTGAAGTGTAGACGAGGAATACATAACGCTCCGCAAATCATATTATATCTTACCATGAAACATAGAAATGAGATGCGATATCGCGTTTTAAGAATCATAAGAACTCTATTGCTACGATACGTAGACATCTGCAAACGCTATTTCCTTGCAAGGAAGTGTCGCATTTACATTCATTTGATGTGTAGACGAGGAATACATAACACTTCGCAAATCATATTATATCTTACCATGAAACATAGAAATGAGATGCGATATCGCGTTTTAAGAAGCATCAGAAATCCATTGCTACGATACGTAGACATCTGCAAACGCTATTTTCTAGCGAGGAAGTGTCGCATTCACATTCATTTGAAGTGTAGACGAGGAATACATGACACTTCGCAAATCATATTATATATTACCATGAAACGTAGAAATGAGATGCAATATAGCGTTTTAAGAATCATAAGAACTCTATTGCTACGATACGTAAACATCTGCAAACGCTATTTCCTTGCAAGGAAGTGTCGCATTTACATTCATTTGAAGTGTAGACGAGGAATACATGATACTTCGCAAATCATATTATATCTTACCATAAAACATAGAGATGAAATGCGATATCGCGTTTTAAGTAGCATTTGAACTCTATTGCTTCGATACGTAGAGCATCTGCAAACGCTGTTTCCTTGCAAGGAAGTGTCGCATTTACATTCATTTGAAGTGTAGACGATGAATACATGACACTTCGCAAATCATATCATATCTTACCATGAAACATAGAAATGAGATGCGACATCACCTTCTAAGAAGCATTAGAACACTACTGCTACGATAGGTAGACATTTGCAAACGCTATTTCCTTGCAAGGAAGTGTCGCATTTACATTCATTTGAAGTGTGGACGAGGAGTACATAACACTCCGCAAATCATATTATATCTTACCATGAAACATAGAAATTAGATGCGATATCGCCTTCTAAGAAGCATTAGAACTCTATTGCAACGATACGTAGACATCTGCAAACGATATTTCCTTGCAAGGAAGTGTCGCATTTACATTCATTTGAATCGTAGACGAGCAATGCATAACACTTCGCAATGAATATTATATCTTATCATGAAACACCGAAATGAGATGCGATATCGCGTCTTAAGAAGCATTAGAACTCTACTGCTACGATACGCAGACATCTGCAAACGCTATTTCCTAGCGAGGAAGTGTCGCATTCACATTCATTTGAAGTGTAGACGAGGAATACATAACACTTCGCAAATCATATTATATCTTACCATGAAACATAGAAATGAGATGCGATATCGCGTTTTAAGAATCATAAAAACTCTATTGCAACGATACGTAGACATCTGCAAACGCTATTTCCTTGCAAAGAAGTGTCGCATTTACATTCATTTGAAGTGTAGACGAGGAATACATAACACTTCGCAAATCATATTATACCTTACCATGAAACATAGAAATGAGATGCGATATCGCGTTTTAAGAATCATAAGGACTCTATTGCTACGATACGTAGACATCTGCAAACGCTATTTCCTTGCAAGGAAGTGTCGCATTTACATTCATTTGAAGTGTAGGCGAGGAGTACATAACACTTCGCAAATCATATTATACCTTACCATGAAACATAGAAATGAGATGCGATATCGCGTCTTAAGAAGCATTTGAACTCTATTGCTTCGAAACGTAGACATCTGCAATCGCTATTTCCTAGCGAGGAAGGGTCGCATTCACATTCATTTGAAGTGTAGACGTGGAATACATAACACTTCGCAAATCATATTATATCTCACCATGAAACATAGAAATGAGATGCGATATCGCGTTTTAAGAATCATAAGAACTCTATTGGTACGATACGTAGACATCTGCAAACGCTATTTCCTTGCAAAGAAGTGTCGCATTTACATTCATTTGAAGTGTAGACGAGGAATTCATAACACTTCGCAAATCATAATATATCTTACCATGAAACATAGAAATGAGATGCGATATCGCGTTTTAAGAATAATAAGAACACTATTGCTACGATACGTAGACATCTGCAAACGCTATTTCCTTGCAAAGAAGTGTCGCATTTACATTCATTTGAAGTGTAGACGAGGAATACATAACACTTGGCAAATCATATTATATCTTACCATGAAACATTGAAATGAGATGCGATATCGCGTTTTAAGAAGCATCAGAAATCCAATGCTACGATACGTAGACATCTGCAAACGCTATTTCCTTGCAAGAAAGTGTCGCATTTACATTCATTTGAAGTGTATACGACGGATACATAACACTTCGCAAATCATATTATACCTTACCATGAAACATAGAAATGAGATGCGATATCGCGTTTTAAGAATCATAAGAACTCTATTGCTACGATACGTAGACATCTGCAAACGCTATTTCCTTGCAAGGAAGTGTCGCATTTACATTCATTTGAAGTGTAGACGAGGAATACATAACACTCCGCAAATCATATTATATCTTACCATGAAACATAGAAATGAGATGCGATATCGCGTTTTAAGAATCATAAGAACTCTATTGCAACGATACGTAGACATCTGCAAACGCTATTTCCTAGCGAGGAAGTGTCGCATTCACATTCATTTGAAGTGTAGACGACGGATACATAACACTTCGCAAATCATATTATACCTTACCATGAAACATAGAAATGAGATGCGATATCGCGTCTTAAGAAGCATTTGAACTCTATTGCTTCGATACGTAGACATCTGCAAACGCTATTTCCTAGCGAGGAAGTGTCGCATTTACATTCATTTGAAGTGTAGGCGAGGAGTACATAACACTTCGCAAATCATATTATACCTTACCATGAAACATAGAAATGAGATGCGATATCGCGTCTTAAGAAGCATTTGAACTCTATTGCTTCGATACGTAGACATCTGCAAACGCTATTTCCTAGCGAGGAAGTGTCGCATTCACATTCATTTGAAGTGTAGACGAGGAATACATAACACTTCGCAAATCATATCATATCTTACCATGAAACATAGAAATGAGATGCGACATCGCCTTCTAAGAAGCATTAGAACACTACTGCTATGATAGGTAGACATTTGCAAACGCTATTTCCTTGCAAGGAAGTGTCGCATTTACATTCATTTGAAGTGTAGACGAGGAGTACATAACACTCCGCAAATCATATTATATCTTACCATGAAACATAGAAATTAGATGCGATATCGCCTTCTAAGAAGCATTAGAACTCTATTGCTACGATACGTAGACATCTGCAAACGATATTTCCTTGCAAGGAAGTGTCGCATTTACATTCATTTGAATCGTAGACGAGCAATGCATAACACTTCGCAATGAATATTATATCTTATCATGAAACACCGAAATGAGATGCGATATCGCGTCTTAAGAAGCATTAGAACTCTACTGCTACGATACGCAGACATCTGCAAACGCTATTTCCTAGCGAGGAAGTGTCGCATTCACATTCATTTGAAGTGTAGACGAGGAATACATAACACTTCGCAAATCATATTATATCTTACCATGAAACATAGAAATGAGATGCGATATCGCGTTTTAAGAAGCATTAGAACTCTATTGCTACGATACGTAGACATCTGCAAACGCTATTTCCTTGCAAGGAAGTGTCGCATTTACATTCATTTGAAGTGTAGCCGAGGAATACATAACACTTCGCAAATCATATTATACCTTACCATGAAACATAGAAATGAGATGCGATATCGCGTTTTAAGAATCATAAGAACTCTATTGCTACGATACGTAGACATCTGCAAACGCTATTTCCTAGCAAAGAAGTGTCGCATTTACATTCATTTGAATCGTAGACGAGGAATGCATAACACTTCGTAATGAATATTATATCTTACCATGAAACATAGAAATGAGATGCGATATCGCGTTTTAAGAATCATAAGAACACTATTGCTACGATACGTAGACATCTGCAAACGCTATTTCCTTGCAAGGAAGTGTCGCGTTTACATTCATTTGAAGTGTAGACGAGGAATACATAACACTTCGCAAATCATATTATACCATACCATGAAACATAGAAATGAGATGCGATATCGCGTTTTAAGAATCATAAGAACTCTATTGGTACGATACGTAGACATCTGCAAACGCTATTTCCTTGCAAAGAAGTGTCGCATTTACATTCATTTGAAGTGTAGACGAGGAATTCATAACACTTCGCAAATCATAATATATCTTACCATGAAACATAGAAATGAGATGCGATATCGCGTTTTAAGAATAATAAGAACACTATTGCTACGATACGTAGACATCTGCAAACGCTATTTCCTTGCAAAGAAGTGTCGCATTTACATTCATTTGAAGTGTAGACGAGGAATACATAACACTTGGCAAATCATATTATATCTTACCATGAAACATTGAAATGAGATGCGATATCGCGTTTTAAGAAGCATCAGAAATCCAATGCTACGATACGTAGACATCTGCAAACGCTATTTCCTTGCAAGGAAGTGTCGCATTTACATTCATTTGATGTGTAGACGAGGAATACATAACACTTCGCAAATAATATTATATCTTACCATGAAACATAGAAATGAGATGCGATATCGCGTTTTAAGAAGCATCAGAAATGCAATGCTACGATACGTAGACATCTGCAAACGCTATTTCCTTGCAAGAAAGTGTCGCATTTACATTCATTTGAAGTGTAGACGACGGATACATAACACTTCGCAAATCATATTATACCTTACCATGAAACATAGAAATGAGATGCGATATCGCGTTTTAAGAATCATAAGAACTCTATTGCTACGATACGTAGATATCTGCAAACGCTATTTCCTTGCAAGGAAGTGTCGCATTTACATTCATTTGATGTGTAGACGAGGAATACATAACACTTCGCAAATCATATTATATCTTAAAATGAAACATAGAAATGAGATGCGATATCGCGTTTTAAGAATCATAAGAACTCTATTGCTACGATACGTAGACATCTGCAAACGCTATTTCCTTGCAAGGAAGTGTCGCATTTATATTCATTTGAAGTGTAGACGAGGAATACATAACACTCCGCAAATCATATTATATCTTACCACGAAACATAGAAATGAGATGCGATATCGCGTTTTAAGAATCATAAGAACTCTATTGCTTCGATACGTAGACATCTGCAAACTCTATTTCCTAGCAAAGAAGTGTCGCATTTACATTCATTTGAATCGTAGACGAGGAATGCATAACACTTCGTAATGAATATTATATCTTACCATGAAACATAGACATGAGATGCGATATCGCGTTTTAAGAATCATAAGAACTCTATTACTACGATACGTAGACATCTGCAAACGCTATTTCCTTGCAAGGAAGTGTCGCATTTACATTCATTTGAAGTGTAGACGAGGAATACATAACACTTCGCAAATCATATTATTTCTTACCATGAAACATAGAAATGAGATGCGATATCGCGTTTTAAGAATCATAAGAACTCTATTGCTACGATACGTAGACATCTGCAAACGCTATTTCCTTGCAAGGAAGTGTCGCATTTACATTCATTTGAAGTGTAGACGAGGAATACATAACACTCCGCAAATCATATTATATCTTACCATGAAACATAGAAATGAGATGCGATATCGCGTTTTAAGAATCATAAGAACTCTATTGCAACGATACGTAGACATCTGCAAACGCTATTTCCTTGCAAGGAAGTGTCGCATTTACATTCATTTGAAGTGTAGACGAGGAGTACATAACACTTCGCAAATCATATTATACCTTACCATGAAACATAGAAATGAGATGCGATTTCGCGTTTTAAGAAGAATTTGAACTCTACTGCTTCCATACGTAGACATCTGCAAACGCTATTTCCTAGCGAGGAAGTGTCGCATTCACATTCATTTGAAGTGTAGACGACGGATACATAACACTTCGCAAATCATATTATACCTTACCATGAAACATAGAAATGAGATGCGATATCGCGTCTTAAGAAGCATTTGAACTCTATTGCTTCGATACGTAGACACCTGCAAACGCTATTTCCTAGCGAGGAAGTGTCGCATTTACATTCATTTGAAGTGTAGGCGAGGAGTACATAACACTTCGCAAATCATATTATACCTTACCATGAAACATAGAAATGAGATGCGATATCGCGTCTTAAGAAGCATTTGAACTCTATTGCTTCGATACGTAGACATCTGCAAACGCTATTTCCTAGCGAGGAAGTGTCGCATTCACATTCATTTGAAGTGTAGACGAGGAATACATAACACTTCGCAAATCATATCATATCTTACCATGAAACATAGAAATGAGATGCGACATCGCCTTCTAAGAAGCATTAGAACACTACTGCTATGATAGGTAGACATTTGCAAACGCTATTTCCTTGCAAGGAAGTGTCGCATTTACATTCATTTGAAGTGTAGACGAGGAGTACATAACACTCCGCAAATCATATTATATCTTACCATGAAACATAGAAATGAGATGCGATATCGCGTTTTAAGAATCATAAGAACTCTATTGCAACGGTACGTAGACATCTGCAAACGCTATTTCCTTGCAAAGAAGTGTCGCATTTACATTCATTTGAAGTATAGACGAGGAATACATAACACTTGGCAAATCATATTATATCTTACCATGAAACATAGAAATGAGATGCGATATCGCGTTTTAAGAATCATAAGAACACTATTGCTACGATACGTAGACATCTGCAAACGCTATTTCCTTGCAAGGAAGTGTCGCATTTACATTCATTTGAAGTGTAGACGAGGAATACATAACGCTCCGCAAATCATATTATATCTTACCATGAAACATAGAAATGAGATGCGATATCGCGTTTTAAGAATCATAAGAACTCTATTACTACGATACGTAGACATCTGCAAACGCTATTTCCTTGCAAAGAAGTGTCGCATTTACATTCATTTGAAGTGTAGACGAGGAATACATAACACTTCGCAAATCATATTATATCTTACCATGAAACATAGAAATGAGATGCGATATCGCGTTTTAAGAATCATAAGAACTCTATTGCTACGATACGTAGACATCTGCAAACGCTATTTCCTTGCGAGGAAGTGTCGCATTTACATTCATTTGAAGTGTAGACGAGGAATACATAACACTCCGCAAATCATATTATATCTTACCATGAAACATAGAAATGAGATGCGATATCGCGTTTTAAGAATCATAAGAACTCTATTGCAACGATACGTAGACATCTGCAAACGCTATTTCCTTGCAAGGAAGTGTCGCATTTACATTCATTTGAAGTGTAGACGAGGAATACATAACACTTCGCAAATCATATTATACCTTACCATGAAACATAGAAATGAGATGCGATTTCGCGTTTTAAGAAGCATTTGAACTCTACTGCTTCGATACGTAGACATCTGCAAACGCTATTTCCTAGCGAGGAAGTGTCGCATTCACATTCATTTGAAGTGTAGACGACGGATACATAACACTTCGCAAATCATATTATACCTTACCATGAAACATAGAAATGAGATGCGATATCGCGTCTTAAGAAGCATTTGAACTCTATTGCTTCGATACGTAGACATCTGCAAACGCTATTTCCTAGCGAGGAAGTGTCGCATTTACATTCATTTGAAGTGTAGGCGAGGAGTACATAACACTTCGCAAATCATATTATACCTTACCATGAAACATAGAAATGAGATGCGATATCGCGTCTTAAGAAGCATTTGAACTCTATTGCTTCGATACGTAGACATCTGCAAACGCTATTTCCTAGCGAGGAAGTGTCGCATTCACATTCATTTGAAGTGTAGACGAGGAATACATAACACTTCGCAAATCATATCATATCTTACCATGAAACATAGAAATGAGATGCGACATCGCCTTCTAAGAAGCATTAGAACACTACTGCTATGATAGGTAGACATTTGCAAACGCTATTTCCTTGCAAGGAAGTGTCGCATTTACATTCATTTGAAGTGTAGACGAGGAGTACATAACACTCCGCAAATCATATTATATCTTACCATGAAACATAGAAATTAGATGCGATATCGCCTTCTAAGAAGCATTAGAACTCTATTGCTACGATACGTAGACATCTGCAAACGATATTTCCTTGCAAGGAAGTGTCGCATTTACATTCATTTGAATCGTAGACGAGCAATGCATAACACTTCGCAATGAATATTATATCTTATCATGAAACACCGAAATGAGATGCGATATCGCGTCTTAAGAAGCATTAGAACTCTACTGCTACGATACGCAGACATCTGCAAACGCTATTTCCTAGCGAGGAAGTGTCGCATTCACATTCATTTGAAGTGTAGACGAGGATACATAACACTTCGCAAATCATATTATATCTTACCATGAAACATAGAAATGAGATGCGATATCGCGTTTTAAGAAGCATTAGAACTCTATTGCTACGATACGTAGACATCTGCAAACGCTATTTCCTTGCAAGGAAGTGTCGCATTTACATTCATTTGAAGTGTAGACGAGGAATACATAACACTTCGCAAATCATATTATACCTTACCATGAAACATAGAAATGAGATGCGATATCGCGTTTTAAGAATCATAAGAACTCTATTGCTACGATACGTAGACATCTGCAAACGCTATTTCCTAGCAAAGAAGTGTCGCATTTACATTCATTTTGAATCGTAGACGAGGAATGCATAACACTTCGTAATGAATATTATATCTTACCATGAAACATAGAAATGAGATGCGATATCGCGTTTTAAGAATCATAAGAACACTATTGCTACGATACGTAGACATCTGCAAACGCTATTTCCTTGCAAGGAAGTGTCGCGTTTACATTCATTTGAAGTGTAGACGAGGAATACATAACACTTCGCAAATCATATTATACCATACCATGAAACATAGAAATGAGATGCGATATCGCGTTTTAAGAATCATAAGAACTCTATTGCTACGATACGTAGACATCTAAAAACGCTATTTCCTTGCAAGAAGTGTCGCATTTACATTCATTTGAAGTGTAGACGAGGAATACATAACACTCCGCAAATCATATTATTTCTTACCATGAAACATAGAAATGAGATGCGATATCGCGTTTTAAGAATCATAAAAACTCTATTGCAACGATACGTAGACATCTGCAAACGCTTATTTCCTTGCAAAGAAGTGTCGCATTTACATTCATTTGAAGTGTAGACGAGGAATACATAACACTTCACAAATCATATTATACCTTACCATGAAACATAGAAATGAGATGCGATATCGCGTTTTAAGAATCATAAGGACTCTATTGCTACGATACGTAGACATCTGCAAACGCTATTTCCTTGCAAGGAAGTGTCGCATTTACATTCATTTGAAGTGTAGGCGAGGAGTACATAACACTTCGCAAATCATATTATACCTTACCATGAAACATAGAAATGAGATGCGATATCGCGTCTTAAGAAGCATTTGAACTCTATTGCTTCGATACGTAGACATCTGCAATCGCTATTTCCTAGCGAGGAAGGGTCGCATTCACATTCATTTGAAGTGTAGACGAGGAATACATAACACTTCGCAAATCATATTATATCTCACCATGAAACATAGAATGAGATGCGATATCGCGTTTTAAGAATCATAAGAACTCTATTGGTACGATACGTAGACATCTGCAAACGCTATTTCCTTGCAAAGAAGTGTCGCATTTACATTCATTTGAAGTGTAGACGAGGAATTCATAACACTTCGCAAATCATAATATATCTTACCATGAAACATAGAAATGAGATGCGATATCGCGTTTTAAGAATAATAAGAACACTATTGCTACGATACGTAGACATCTGCAAACGCTATTTCCTTGCAAAGAAGTGTCGCATTTACATTCATTGAAGTGTAGACGAGGAATACATAACACTTGGCAAATCATATTATATCTTAGGATGAAACATTGAAATGAGATGCGATATCGCGTTTTAAGAAGCATCAGAAATCCAATGCTACGATACGTAGACATCTGCAAACGCTATTTCCTTGCAAGGAAGTGTCGCATTTACATTCATTTGATGTGTAGACGAGGAATACATAACACTTCGCAAATAATATTATATCTTACCATGAAACATAGAAATGAGATGCGATATCGCGTTTTAAGAAGCATCAGAAATCCAATGCTACGATACGTAGACATCTGCAAACGCTATTTCCTTGCAAGAAAGTGTCGCATTTACATTCATTTGAAGTGTAGACGACGGATACATAACACTTCGCAAATCATATTATACCTTACCATGAAACATAGAAATGAGATGCGATATCGCGTTTTAAGAATCATAAGAACTCTATTGCTACGATACGTAGATATCTGCAAACGCTATTTCCTTGCAAGGAAGTGTCGCATTTACATTCATTTGATGTGTAGACGAGGAATACATAACACTTCGCAAATCATATTATATCTTAAAATGAAACATAGAAATGAGATGCGATATCGCGTTTTAAGAATCATAAGAACTCTATTGCTACGATACGTAGACATCTGCAAACGCTATTTCCTTGCAAGGAAGTGTCGCATTTATATTCATTTGAAGTGTAGACGAGGAATACATAACACTCCGCAAATCATATTATATCTTACCACGAAACATAGAAATGAGATGCGATATCGCGTTTTAAGAATCATAAGAACTCTATTGCTTCGATACGTAGACATCTGCAAACTCTATTTCCTAGCAAAGAAGTGTCGCATTTACATTCATTTGAATCGTAGACGAGGAATGCATAACACTTCGTAATGAATATTATATCTTACCATGAAACATAGACATGAGATGCGATATCGCGTTTTAAGAATCATAAGAACTCTATTACTACGATACGTAGACATCTGCAAACGCTATTTCCTTGCAAGGAAGTGTCGCATTTACATTCATTTGAAGTGTAGACGAGGAATACATAACACTTCGCAAATCATATTATTTCTTACCATGAAACATAGAAATGAGATGCGATATCGCGTTTTAAGAATCATAAGAACTCTATTGCTACGATACGTAGACATCTGCAAACGCTATTTCCTTGCAAGGAAGTGTCGCATTTACATTCATTTGAAGTGTAGACGAGGAATACATAACACTCCGCAAATCATATTATATCTTACCATGAAACATAGAAATGAGATGCGATATCGCGTTTTAAGAATCATAAGAACTCTATTGCAACGATACGTAGACATCTGCAAACGCTATTTCCTTGCAAGGAAGTGTCGCATTTACATTCATTTGAAGTGTAGACGAGGAGTACATAACACTTCGCAAATCATATTATACCTTACCATGAAACATAGAAATGAGATGCGATATCGCGTCTTAAGAAGCATTTGAACTCTATTGCTTCGATACGTAGACATCTGCAAACGCTATTTCCTAGCGAGGAAGTGTCGCATTCACATTCATTTGAAGTGTAGACGAGGAATACATAACACTTCGCAAATCATATCATATCTTACCATGAAACATAGAAATGAGATGCGACATCGCCTTCTAAGAAGCATTAGAACACTACTGCTATGATAGGTAGACATTTGCAAACGCTATTTCCTTGCAAGGAAGTGTCGCATTTACATTCATTTGAAGTGTAGACGAGGAGTACATAACACTCCGCAAATCATATTATATCTTACCATGAAACATAGAAATGAGATGCGATATCGCGTTTTAAGAATCATAAGAACACTATTGCTACGATACGTAGACATCTGCAAACGCTATTTCCTTGCAAGGAAGTGTCGCATTTACATTCATTTGAAGTGTAGACGAGGAATACATAACGCTCCGCAAATCATATTATATCTTACCATGAAACATAGAAATGAGATGCGATATCGCGTTTTAAGAATCATAAGAACTCTATTACTACGATACGTAGACATCTGCAAACGCTATTTCCTTGCAAAGAAGTGTCGCATTTACATTCATTTGAAGTGTAGACGAGGAATACATAACACTTCGCAAATCATATTATATCTTACCATGAAACATAGAAATGAGATGCGATATCGCGTTTTAAGAATCATAAGAACTCTATTGCTACGATACGTAGACATCTGCAAACGCTATTTCCTTGCGAGGAAGTGTCGCATTTACATTCATTTGAAGTGTAGACGAGGAATACATAACACTCCGCAAATCATATTATATCTTACCATGAAACATAGAAATGAGATGCGATATCGCGTTTTAAGAATCATAAGAACTCTATTGCAACGATACGTAGACATCTGCAAACGCTATTTCCTTGCAAGGAAGTGTCGCATTTACATTCATTTGAAGTGTAGACGAGGAATACATAACACTTCGCAAATCATATTATACCTTACCATGAAACATAGAAATGAGATGCGATTTCGCGTTTTAAGAAGCATTTGAACTCTACTGCTTCGATACGTAGACATCTGCAAACGCTATTTCCTAGCGAGGAAGTGTCGCATTCACATTCATTTGAAGTGTAGACGACGGATACATAACACTTCGCAAATCATATTATACCTTACCATGAAACATAGAAATGAGATGCGATATCGCGTCTTAAGAAGCATTTGAACTCTATTGCTTCGATACGTAGACATCTGCAAACGCTATTTCCTAGCGAGGAAGTGTCGCATTTACATTCATTTGAAGTGTAGGCGAGGAGTACATAACACTTCGCAAATCATATTATACCTTACCATGAAACATAGAAATGAGATGCGATATCGCGTCTTAAGAAGCATTTGAACTCTATTGCTTCGATACGTAGACATCTGCAAACGCTATTTCCTAGCGAGGAAGTGTCGCATTCACATTCATTTGAAGTGTAGACGAGGAATACATAACACTTCGCAAATCATATCATATCTTACCATGAAACATAGAAATGAGATGCGACATCGCCTTCTAAGAAGCATTAGAACACTACTGCTATGATAGGTAGACATTTGCAAACGCTATTTCCTTGCAAGGAAGTGTCGCATTTACATTCATTTGAAGTGTAGACGAGGAGTACATAACACTCCGCAAATCATATTATATCTTACCATGAAACATAGAAATTAGATGCGATATCGCCTTCTAAGAAGCATTAGAACTCTATTGCTACGATACGTAGACATCTGCAAATGATATTTCCTTGCAAGGAAGTGTCGCATTTACATTCATTTGAATCGTAGACGAGCAATGCATAACACTTCGCAATGAATATTATATCTTATCATGAAACACCGAAATGAGATGCGATATCGCGTCTTAAGAAGCATTAGAACTCTACTGCTACGATACGCAGACATCTGCAAACGCTATTTCCTAGCGAGGAAGTGTCGCATTCACATTCATTTGAAGTGTAGACGAGGAATACATAACACTTCGCAAATCATATTATATCTTACCATGAAACATAGAAATGAGATGCGATATCGCGTTTTAAGAAGCATTAGAACTCTATTGCTACGATACGTAGACATCTGCAAACGCTATTTCCTTGCAAGGAAGTGTCGCATTTACATTCATTTGAAGTGTAGACGAGGAATACATAACACTTCGCAAATCATATTATACCTTACCATGAAACATAGAAATGAGATGCGATATCGCGTTTTAAGAATCATAAGAACTCTATTGCTACGATACGTAGACATCTGCAAACGCTATTTCCTAGCAAAGAAGTGTCGCATTTACATTCATTTGAATCGTAGACGAGGAATGCATAACACTTCGTAATGAATATTATATCTTACCATGAAACATAGAAATGAGATGCGATATCGCGTTTTAAGAATCATAAGAACACTATTGCTACGATACGTAGACATCTGCAAACGCTATTTCCTTGCAAGGAAGTGTCGCGTTTACATTCATTTGAAGTGTAGACGAGGAATACATAACACTTCGCAAATCATATTATACCATACCATGAAACATAGAAATGAGATGCGATATCGCGTTTTAAGAATCATAAGAACTCTATTGCTACGATACGTAGACATCTAAAAACGCTATTTCCTTGCAAGGAAGTGTCGCATTTACATTCATTTGAAGTGTAGACGAGGAATACATAACACTCCGCAAATCATATTATTTCTTACCATGAAACATAGAAATGAGATGCGATATCGCGTTTTAAGAATCATAAAAACTCTATTGCAACGATACGTAGACATCTGCAAACGCTATTTCCTTGCAAAGAAGTGTCGCATTTACATTCATTTGAAGTGTAGACGAGGAATACATAACACTTCACAAATCATATTATACCTTACCATGAAACATAGAAATGAGATGCGATATCGCGTTTTAAGAATCATAAGGACTCTATTGCTACGATACGTAGACATCTGCAAACGCTATTTCCTTGCAAGGAAGTGTCGCATTTACATTCATTTGAAGTGTAGGCGAGGAGTACATAACACTTCGCAAATCATATTATACCTTACCATGAAACATAGAAATGAGATGCGATATCGCGTCTTAAGAAGCATTTGAACTCTATTGCTTCGATACGTAGACATCTGCAATCGCTATTTCCTAGCGAGGAAGGGTCGCATTCACATTCATTTGAAGTGTAGACGAGGAATACATAACACTTCGCAAATCATATTATATCTCACCATGAAACATAGAAATGAGATGCGATATCGCGTTTTAAGAATCATAAGAACTCTATTGGTACGATACGTAGACATCTGCAAACGCTATTTCCTTGCAAAGAAGTGTCGCATTTACATTCATTTGAAGTGTAGACGAGGAATTCATAACACTTCGCAAATCATAATATATCTTACCATGAAACATAGAAATGAGATGCGATATCGCGTTTTAAGAATAATAAGAACACTATTGCTACGATACGTAGACATCTGCAAACGCTATTTCCTTGCAAAGAAGTGTCGCATTTACATTCATTTGAAGTGTAGACGAGGAATACATAACACTTGGCAAATCATATTATATCTTAGGATGAAACATTGAAATGAGATGCGATATCGCGTTTTAAGAAGCATCAGAAATCCAATGCTACGATACGTAGACATCTGCAAACGCTATTTCCTTGCAAGGAAGTGTCGCATTTACATTCATTTGATGTGTAGACGAGGAATACATAACACTTCGCAAATAATATTATATCTTACCATGAAACATAGAAATGAGATGCGATATCGCGTTTTAAGAAGCATCAGAAATCCAATGCTACGATACGTAGACATCTGCAAACGCTATTTCCTTGCAAGAAAGTGTCGCATTTACATTCATTTGAAGTGTAGACGACGGATACATAACACTTCGCAAATCATATTATACCTTACCATGAAACATAGAAATGAGATGCGATATCGCGTTTTAAGAATCATAAGAACTCTATTGCTACGATACGTAGATATCTGCAAACGCTATTTCCTTGCAAGGAAGTGTCGCATTTACATTCATTTGATGTGTAGACGAGGAATACATAACACTTCGCAAATCATATTATATCTTAAAATGAAACATAGAAATGAGATGCGATATCGCGTTTTAAGAATCATAAGAACTCTATTGCTACGATACGTAGACATCTGCAAACGCTATTTCCTTGCAAGGAAGTGTCGCATTTATATTCAGTTGAAGTGTAGACGAGGAATACATAACACTCCGCAAATCATATTATATCTTACCACGAAACATAGAAATGAGATGCGATATCGCGTTTTAAGAATCATAAGAACTCTATTGCTTCGATACGTAGACATCTGCAAACTCTATTTCCTAGCAAAGAAGTGTCGCATTTACATTCATTTGAATCGTAGACGAGGAATGCATAACACTTCGTAATGAATATTATATCTTACCATGAAACATAGACATGAGATGCGATATCGCGTTTTAAGAATCATAAGAACTCTATTACTACGATACGTAGACATCTGCAAACGCTATTTCCTTGCAAGGAAGTGTCGCATTTACATTCATTTGAAGTGTAGACGAGGAATACATAACACTTCGCAAATCATATTATTTCTTACCATGAAACATAGAAATGAGATGCGATATCGCGTTTTAAGAATCATAAGAACTCTATTGCTACGATACGTAGACATCTGCAAACGCTATTTCCTTGCAAGGAAGTGTCGCATTTACATTCATTTGAAGTGTAGACGAGGAATACATAACACTCCGCAAATCATATTATATCTTACCATGAAACATAGAAATGAGATGCGATATCGCGTTTTAAGAATCATAAGAACTCTATTGCAACGATACGTAGACATCTGCAAACGCTATTTCCTTGCAAGGAAGTGTCGCATTTACATTCATTTGAAGTGTAGACGAGGAGTACATAACACTTCGCAAATCATATTATACCTTACCATGAAACATAGAAATGAGATGCGATTTCGCGTTTTAAGAAGAATTTGAACTCTACTGCTTCCATACGTAGACATCTGCAAACGCTATTTCCTAGCGAGGAAGTGTCGCATTCACATTCATTTGAAGTGTAGACGACGGATACATAACACTTCGCAAATCATATTATACCTTACCATGAAACATAGAAATGAGATGCGATATCGCGTCTTAAGAAGCATTTGAACTCTATTGCTTCGATACGTAGACACCTGCAAACGCTATTTCCTAGCGAGGAAGTGTCGCATTTACATTCATTTGAAGTGTAGGCGAGGAGTACATAACACTTCGCAAATCATATTATACCTTACCATGAAACATAGAAATGAGATGCGATATCGCGTCTTAAGAAGCATTTGAACTCTATTGCTTCGATACGTAGACATCTGCAAACGCTATTTCCTAGCGAGGAAGTGTCGCATTCACATTCATTTGAAGTGTAGACGAGGAATACATAACACTTCGCAAATCATATCATATCTTACCATGAAACATAGAAATGAGATGCGACATCGCCTTCTAAGAAGCATTAGAACACTACTGCTATGATAGGTAGACATTTGCAAACGCTATTTCCTTGCAAGGAAGTGTCGCATTTACATTCATTTGAAGTGTAGACGAGGAGTACATAACACTCCGCAAATCATATTATATCTTACCATGAAACATAGAAATGAGATGCGATATCGCGTTTTAAGAATCATAAGAACTCTATTGCTACGATACGTAGATATCTGCAAACGCTATTTCCTTGCAAGGAAGTGTCGCATTTACATTCATTTGATGTGTAGACGAGGAATACATAACACTTCGCAAATCATATTATATCTTAAAATGAAACATAGAAATGAGATGCGATATCGCGTTTTAAGAATCATAAGAACTCTATTGCTACGATACGTAGACATCTGCAAACGCTATTTCCTTGCAAGGAAGTGTCGCATTTATATTCAGTTGAAGTGTAGACGAGGAATACATAACACTCCGCAAATCATATTATATCTTACCACGAAACATAGAAATGAGATGCGATATCGCGTTTTAAGAATCATAAGAACTCTATTGCTTCGATACGTAGACATCTGCAAACTCTATTTCCTAGCAAAGAAGTGTCGCATTTACATTCATTTGAATCGTAGACGAGGAATGCATAACACTTCGTAATGAATATTATATCTTACCATGAAACATAGACATGAGATGCGATATCGCGTTTTAAGAATCATAAGAACACTATTACTACGATACGTAGACATCTGCAAACGCTATTTCCTTGCAAGGAAGTGTCGCATTTACATTCATTTGAAGTGTAGACGAGGAATACATAACACTTCGCAAATCATATTATTTCTTACCATGAAACATAGAAATGAGATGCGATATCGCGTTTTAAGAATCATAAGAACTCTATTGCTACGATACGTAGACATCTGCAAACGCTATTTCCTTGCAAGGAAGTGTCGCATTTACATTCATTTGAAGTGTAGACGAGGAATACATAACACTCCGCAAATCATATTATATCTTACCATGAAACATAGAAATGAGATGCGATATCGCGTTTTAAGAATCATAAGAACTCTATTGCAACGATACGTAGACATCTGCAAACGCTATTTCCTTGCAAGGAAGTGTCGCATTTACATTCATTTGAAGTGTAGACGAGGAGTACATAACACTTCGCAAATCATATTATACCTTACCATGAAACATAGAAATGAGATGCGATTTCGCGTTTTAAGAAGAATTTGAACTCTACTGCTTCCATACGTAGACATCTGCAAACGCTATTTCCTAGCGAGGAAGTGTCGCATTCACATTCATTTGAAGTGTAGACGACGGATACATAACACTTCGCAAATCATATTATACCTTACCATGAAACATAGAAATGAGATGCGATATCGCGTCTTAAGAAGCATTTGAACTCTATTGCTTCGATACGTAGACACCTGCAAACGCTATTTCCTAGCGAGGAAGTGTCGCATTTACATTCATTTGAAGTGTAGGCGAGGAGTACATAACACTTCGCAAATCATATTATACCTTACCATGAAACATAGAAATGAGATGCGATATCGCGTCTTAAGAAGCATTTGAACTCTATTGCTTCGATACGTAGACATCTGCAAACGCTATTTCCTAGCGAGGAAGTGTCGCATTCACATTCATTTGAAGTGTAGACGAGGAATACATAACACTTCGCAAATCATATCATATCTTACCATGAAACATAGAAATGAGATGCGACATCGCCTTCTAAGAAGCATTAGAACACTACTGCTATGATAGGTAGACATTTGCAAACGCTATTTCCTTGCAAGGAAGTGTCGCATTTACATTCATTTGAAGTGTAGACGAGGAGTACATAACACTCCGCAAATCATATTATATCTTACCATGAAACATAGAAATGAGATGCGATATCGCGTTTTAAGAATCATAAGAACTCTATTGCAACGGTACGTAGACATCTGCAAACGCTATTTCCTTGCAAAGAAGTGTCGCATTTACATTCATTTGAAGTATAGACGAGGAATACATAACACTTGGCAAATCATATTATATCTTACCATGAAACATAGAAATGAGATGCGATATCGCGTTTTAAGAATCATAAGAACACTATTGCTACGATACGTAGACATCTGCAAACGCTGTTTCCTTGCAAGGAAGTGTCGCATTTACATTCATTTGAAGTGTAGACGAGGAATACATAACGCTCCGCAAATCATATTATATCTTACCATGAAACATAGAAATGAGATGCGATATCGCGTTTTAAGAATCATAAGAACTCTATTACTGCGATACGTAGACATCTGCAAACGCTATTTCCTTGCAAAGAAGTGTCGCATTTACATTCATTTGAAGTGTAGACGAGGAATACATAACACTTCGCAAATCATATTATATCTTACCATGAAACATAGAAATGAGATGCGATATCGCGTTTTAAGAATCATAAGAACTCTATTGCTACGATACGTAGACATCTGCAAACGCTATTTCCTTGCAAGGAAGTGTCGCATTTACATTCATTTGAAGTGTAGACGAGGAATACATAACACTCCGCAAATCATATTATATCTTACCATGAAACATAGAAATGAGATGCGATATCGCGTTTTAAGTATCATAAGAACTCTATTGCAACGATACGTAGACATCTGCAAACGCTATTTCCTTGCAAGGAAGTGTCGCATTTACATTCATTTGAAGTGTAGACGAGGAATACATAACACTTCGCAAATCATATTATACCTTACCATGAAACATAGAAATGAGATGCGATTTCGCGTTTTAAGAAGCATTTGAACTCTACTGCTTCGATACGTAGACATCTGCAAACGCTATTTCCTAGCGAGGAAGTGTCGCATTCACATTCATTTGAAGTGTAGACGACGGATACATAACACTTCGCAAATCATATTATACCTTACCATGAAACATAGAAATGAGATGCGATATCGCGTCTTAAGAAGCATTTGAACTCTATTGCTTCGATACGTAGACATCTGCAAACGCTATTTCCTAGCGAGGAAGTGTCGCATTTACATTCATTTGAAGTGTAGGCGAGGAGTACATAACACTTCGCAAATCATATTATACCTTACCATGAAACATAGAAATGAGATGCGATATCGCGTCTTAAGAAGCATTTGAACTCTATTGCTTCGATACGTAGACATCTGCAAATGCTATTTCCTAGCGAGGAAGTGTCGCATTCACATTCATTTGAAGTGTAGACGAGGAATACATAACACTTCGCAAATCATATCATATCTTACCATGAAACATAGAAATGAGATGCGACATCGCCTTCTAAGAAGCATTAGAACACTACTGCTATGATAGGTAGACATTTGCAAACGCTATTTCCTTGCAAGGAAGTGTCGCATTTACATTCATTTGAAGTGTAGACGAGGAGTACATAACACTCCGCAAATCATATTATATCTTACCATGAAACATAGAAATTAGATGCGATATCGCCTTCTAAGAAGCATTAGAACTCTATTGCTACGATACGTAGACATCTGCAAACGATATTTCCTTGCAAGGAAGTGTCGCATTTACATTCATTTGAATCGTAGACGAGCAATGCATAACACTTCGCAATGAATATTATATCTTATCATGAAACACCGAAATGAGATGCGATATCGCGTCTTAAGAAGCATTAGAACTCTACTGCTACGATACGCAGACATCTGCAAACGCTATTTCCTAGCGAGGAAGTGTCGCATTCACATTCATTTGAAGTGTAGACGAGGAATACATAACACTTCGCAAATCATATTATATCTTACCATGAAACATAGAAATGAGATGCGATATCGCGTTTTAAGAAGCATTAGAACTCTATTGCTACGATACGTAGACATCTGCAAACGCTATTTCCTTGCAAGGAAGTGTCGCATTTACATTCATTTGAAGTGTAGACGAGGAATACATAACACTTCGCAAATCATATTATACCTTACCATGAAACATAGAAATGAGATGCGATATCGCGTTTTAAGAATCATAAGAACTCTGTTGCTACGATACGTAGACATCTGCAAACGCTATTTCCTAGCAAAGAAGTGTCGCATTTACATTCATTTGAATCGTAGACGAGGAATGCATAACACTTCGTAATGAATATTATATCTTACCATGAAACATAGAAATGAGATGCGATATCGCGTTTTAAGAATCATAAGAACACTATTGCTACGATACGTAGACATCTGCAAACGCTACTTCCTTGCAAGGAAGTGTCGCGTTTACATTCATTTGAAGTGTAGACGAGGAATACATAACACTTCGCAAATCATATTATACCTTACCATGAAACATAGAAATGAGATGCGATATCGCGTTTTAAGAATCATAAGAACTCTATTGCTACGATACGTAGACATCTAAAAACGCTATTTCCTTGCAAGGAAGTGTCGCATTTACATTCATTTGAAGTGTAGACGAGGAATACATAACACTCCGCAAATCATATTATTTCTTACCATGAAACATAGAAATGAGATGCGATATCGCGTTTTAAGAATCATAAAAACTCTATTGCAACGATACGTAGACATCTGCAAACGCTATTTCCTTGCAAAGAAGTGTCGCATTTACATTCATTTGAAGTGTAGACGAGGAATACATAACACTTCACAAATCATATTATACCTTACCATGAAACATAGAAATGAGATGCGATATCGCGTTTTAAGAATCATAAGGACTCTATTGCTACGATACGTAGACATCTGCAAACGCTATTTCCTTGCAAGGAAGTGTCGCATTTACATTCATTTGAAGTGTAGGCGAGGAGTACATAACACTTCGCAAATCATATTATACCTTACCATGAAACATAGAAATGAGATGCGATATCGCGTCTTAAGAAGCATTTGAACTCTATTGCTTCGATACGTAGACATCTGCAATCGCTATTTCCTAGCGAGGAAGGGTCGCATTCACATTCATTTGAAGTGTAGACGAGGAATACATAACACTTCGCAAATCATATTATATCTCACCATGAAACATAGAAATGAGATGCGATATCGCGTTTTAAGAATCATAAGAACTCTATTGGTACGATACGTAGACATCTGCAAACGCTATTTCCTTGCAAGAAAGTGTCGCATTTACATTCATTTGAAGTGTAGACGACGGATACATAACACTTCGCAAATCATATTATACCTTACCATGAAACATAGAAATGAGATGCGATATCGCGTTTTAAGAATCATAAGAACTCTATTGCTACGATACGTAGATATCTGCAAACGCTATTTCCTTGCAAGGAAGTGTCGCATTTACATTCATTTGATGTGTAGACGAGGAATACATAACACTTCGCAAATCATATTATATCTTAAAATGAAACATAGAAATGAGATGCGATATCGCGTTTTAAGAATCATAAGAACTCTATTGCTACGATACGTAGACATCTGCAAACGCTATTTCCTTGCAAGGAAGTGTCGCATTTACATTCATTTGAAGTGTAGACGAGGAATACATAACACTTCGCAAATCATATTATATCTTACCATGAAACATAGAAATGAGATGCGATATCGCGTTTTAAGAATCATAAGAACTCTATTGCTACGATACGTAGACATCTGCAAACGCTATTTCCTTGCAAGGAAGTGTCGCATTTACATTCATTTGAAGTGTAGACGAGGAATACATAACACTCCGCAAATCATATTATATCTTACCATGAAACATAGAAATGTGATGCGATATCGCGTTTTAAGAATCATAAGAACTCTATTGCAACGATACGTAGACATCTGCAAACGCTATTTCCTTGCAAGGAAGTGTCGCATTTACATTCATTTGAAGTGTAGGCGAGGAGTACATAACACTTCGCAAATCATATTATATCTTACCATGAAACAGAAATGAGATGCGATATCGCGTCTTAAGAATCATAAGAACTCTATTGCTACGATACGTAGACATCTGCAAACGCTATTTCCTTGCAAGGAAGTGTCGCATTTACATTCATTTGAAGTGTAGGCGAGGAATACATAACACTTCGCAATGAACATTACATCTTATGATGAAACATAGAATTGAGATGCGATATCATGTTCTAGGAAGCATTTGAACTCTATTGCTTCGATACGTAGACATCTGCAATCGCTACTACCTTGCAAGTAAGTGTCGCATTTGCTTTCATTTGAATCGTAGACGAGGAATACATGACACTTCGCAAATCATATTATATCTTACCATGAAACATAGAAATGAGATGCGATATCGCGTTTTAAGAAGCATTAGAACACTATTGCTACGATAGGTAGACATTTGCAAACGCTATTTCCTAGCAAAGAAGTGTCGCATTTACATTCATTTGAATCGTAGACGAGGAATGCATAACACTTCGTAATGAATATTATATCTTACCATGAAACATAGAAATGAGATGCGATATCGCGTTTTAAGAATCATAAGAACTCTATTGCTACGATACGTAGACATCTGCAAACGCTATTTCCTTGCAAGGAAGTGTCGCATTTACATTCATTTGAAGTGTAGACGAGGAATACATAACACTTCGCAAATCATATTATATCTTACCATGAAACATAGAAATGAGATGCGATATCGCGTTTTAAGAATCATAAGAACTCTATTGCTACGATACGTAGACATCTGCAAACGCTATTTCCTTGCAAGGAAGTGTCGCATTTACATTCATTTGAAGTGTAGAGGAGGAATACATAACACTCCGCAAATCATATTATATCTTACCATGAAACATAGAAATGAGATGCGATATCGCGTTTTAAGAATCATAACAACTCTATTGCAACGATACGTAGACATCTGCAAACGCTACTTCCTTGCAAAGAAGTGTAGCATTTACATTCATTTGAAGTGTAGACGAGGAATACATGATACTTCGCAAATCATATTATATCTTACCATGAAACATAGAAATGAGATGCGATATCGCGTTTTAAGAAGCATTAGAAAGCTATTGCTACGATACGTAAACATCTGCAAACGCTATTTCCTTGCAAGGAAGTGTCGCATTTACATTCATTTGAAGTGTAGACGAGGAATACATAACACTTCGCAAATCATATTATACCTTACCATGAAACATAGAAATGAGATGCGATATCGCGTTTTAAGAATCATAAGAACTCTATTGCTACGATACGTAGACATCTGCAAACGCTATTTCCTAGCAAAGAAGTGTCGCATTTACATTCATTTGAATCGTAGACGAGGAATGCATAACACTTCGTAATGAATATTATATCTTACCATGAAACATAGAAATGAGATGCGATATCGTGTTTTAAGAATCATAAGAACTCTATTGGTACGATACGTAGACATCTGCAAACGCTATTTCCTTGCAAGGAAGTGTCGCATTTACATTCATTTGAAGTGTAGACGAGGAATACATAACACTTCGCAAATCATATTATATCTTACCATGAAACATAGAAATGAGATGCGATATCGCGTTTTAAGAATCATAAGAACTCTATTGCTACGATACGTAGACATCTGCAAACGCTATTTCCTAGCGAGGAAGGGTCGCATTCACATTCATTTGAAGTGTAGACGAGGAATACATAACACTCCGCAAATCATATTATATCTTACCATGAAACATAGAAATGAGATGCGATATCGCGTTTTAAGAACCATAAGAACTCTATTGCAACGATACGTAGACATCTGCAAACGCTATTTCCTTGCAAGGAAGTGTCGCATTTACATTCATTTGAAGTGTAGAGGAGGAATACATGATACATCGCAAATCATATTATATCTTACCATGAAACATAGAAATGAGATGCGATATCGCGTTTTAAGAAGCATTAGAAAGCTATTGCTACGATACGTAAACATCTGCAAACGCTATTTCCTTGCAAGGAAGTGTCGCATTTACATTCATTTGAAGTGTAGACGAGGAATACATGATACTTCGCAAATCATATTATATCTTACCATAAAACATAGAGATGAAATGCGATATCGCGTTTTAAGTAGCATTTGAACTCTATTGCTTCGATACGTAGAGCATCTGCAAACGCTGCTTCCTTGCAAGGAAGTGTCGCATTTACATTCATTTGACGTGTAGAGGAGGAATACATGATACATCGCAGATCATATTATATCTTACCATGAAACATAGAAATGAGATGCGATATCGCGTTTTAAGAATCATAAGAACTCTATTGCTACGATACGTAGACATCTGCAAACGCTATTTCCTAGCAAAGAAGTGTCGCATTTACATTCATTTGAATCGTAGACGAGGAATGCATAACACTTCGTAATGAATATTATATCTTACCATGAAACATAGAAATGAGATGCGATATCGTGTTTTAAGAATCATAAGAACTCTATTGGTACGATACGTAGACATCTGCAAACGCTATTTCCTTGCAAGGAAGTGTCGCATTTACATTCATTTGAAGTGTAGACGAGGAATACATAACACTTCGCAAATCATATTATATCTTACCATGAAACATAGAAATGAGATGCGATATCGCGTTTTAAGAATCATAAGAACTCTATTGCTACGATACGTAGACATCTGCAAACGCTATTTCCTAGCGAGGAAGGGTCGCATTCACATTCATTTGAAGTGTAGACGAGGAATACATAACACTCCGCAAATCATATTATATCTTACCATGAAACATAGAAATGAGATGCGATATCGCGTTTTAAGAACCATAAGAACTCTATTGCAACGATACGTAGACATCTGCAAACGCTATTTCCTTGCAAGGAAGTGTCGCATTTACATTCATTTGAAGTGTAGAGGAGGAATACATGATACATCGCAAATCATATTATATCTTACCATGAAACATAGAAATGAGATGCGATATCGCGTTTTAAGAAGCATTAGAAAGCTATTGCTACGATACGTAAACATCTGCAAACGCTATTTCCTTGCAAGGAAGTGTCGCATTTACATTCATTTGAAGTGTAGACGAGGAATACATGATACTTCGCAAATCATATTATATCTTACCATAAAACATAGAGATGAAATGCGATATCGCGTTTTAAGTAGCATTTGAACTCTATTGCTTCGATACGTAGAGCATCTGCAAACGCTGCTTCCTTGCAAGGAAGTGTCGCATTTACATTCATTTGACGTGTAGAGGAGGAATACATGATACATCGCAGATCATATTATATCTTACCATGAAACATAGAAATGAGATGCGATATCGCGTTTTAAGAATCATAAGAACTCTATTGCAACGATACGTAGACATCTGCAAACGCTATTTCCTTGCAAAGAAGTTTCGCATTTACATTCATTTGACGTGTAGACGAGGAATACATAACACTTGGCAAATCATATTATACCTTACCATGAAACATAGAAATGAGATGCGATATCGCGTTTTAAGAATCATAAGAACACTATTGCTACGATACGTAGACATCTGCAAACGCTATTTCCTTGCAAGGAAGTGTCGCATTTACATTCATTTGAAGTGTAGACGATGAATACATGACACTTCGCAAATCATATCATATCTTACCATGAAACATAGAAATGAGATGCGACATCGCCTTCTAAGAAGCATTAGAACACTACTGCTATGATAGGTGGACATTTGCAAACGCTATTTCCTTGCAAGGAAGTGTCGCATTTACATTCATTTGAAGTGTAGACGAGGAGTACATAACACTCCGCAAATCATATTATATCTTACCATGAAACATAGAAATGAGATGCGATATCGCGTTTTAAGAATCATAAGAACTCTATTGGTACGATACGTAGACATCTGCAAACGCTATTTCCTTGCAAAGAAGTGTCGCATTTACATTCATTTGAAGTGTAGACGAGGAATACATAACACTTCGCAAATCATAT
The DNA here is from genome assembly GCF_050948175.1 of Xylocopa sonorina. Lineage (NCBI taxonomy): Eukaryota > Metazoa > Arthropoda > Insecta > Hymenoptera > Apidae > Xylocopa > Xylocopa sonorina. The sequence goes on from NW_027490249.1 coordinate 556,464, forward strand.
TATATCTTACCATGAAACATAGAAATGAGATGCGATATCGCGTTTTAAGAATAATAAGAACACTATTGCTACGATACGTGGACATCTGCAAACGCTATTTCCTTACAAGGAAGTGTCGCATTTACATTCATTTGAAGTGTAGACGAGGAATACATAACACTCCGCAAATCATATTATATCTTACCATGAAACATAGAAATGAGATGCGATATCGCGTTTTAAGAATCATAAGAACTCTATTGCAACGATACGTAGACATCTGCAAACGCTATTTCCTTGCAAAGAAGTGTCGCATTTACATTCATTTGAAGTATAGACGAGGAATACATAACACTTGGCAAATCATATTATATCTTACCATGAAACATAGAAATGAGATGCGATATCGCGTTTTAAGAATCATAAGAACACTATTGCTACGATACGTAGACATCTGCAAACGCTATTTCCTTGCAAGGAAGTGTCGCATTTACATTCATTTGAAGTGTAGACGAGGAGTACATAACACTCCGCAAATCATATTATATCTTACCATGAAACATAGAAATTAGATGCGATATCGCCTTCTAAGAAGCATTAGAACTCTATTGCTACGATACGTAGACATCTGCAAACGATATTTCCTTGCAAGGAAGTGTCGCATTTACATTCATTTGAATCGTAGACGAGCAATGCATAACACTTCGCAATGAATATTATATCTTATCATGAAACACCGAAATGAGATGCGATATCGCGTCTTAAGAAGCATTAGAACTCTACTGCTACGATACGCAGACATCTGCAAACGCTATTTCCTAGCGAGGAAGTGTCGCATTCACATTCATTTGAAGTGTAGACGAGGAATACATAACACTTCGCAAATCATATTACATCTTACCATGAAACATAGAAATGAGATGCGATATCGCGTTTTAAGAAGCATTAGAACTCTATTGCTACGATACGTAGACATCTGCAAACGCTATTTCCTTGCAAGGAAGTGTCGCATTTACATTCATTTGAAGTGTAGACGAGGAATACATAACACTTCGCAAATCATATTATACCTTACCATGAAACATAGAAATGAGATGCGATATCGCGTTTTAAGAATCATAAGAACTCTATTGCTACGATACGTAGACATCTGCAAACGCTATTTCCTAGCAAAGAAGTGTCGCATTTACATTCATTTGAATCGTAGACGAGGAATGCATAACACTTCGTAATGAATATTATATCTTACCATGAAACATAGAAATGAGATGCGATATCGTGTTTTAAGAATCATAAGAACTCTATTGGTACGATACGTAGACATCTGCAAACGCTATTTCCTTGCAAAGAAGTGTCGCATTTACATTCATTTGAAGTGTAGACGAGGAATACATAATACTTCGCAAATCATATTATATCTTACCATGAAACATAGAAATGAGATGCGATATCGCGTTTTAAGAATAATAAGAACACTATTGCTACGATACGTGGACATCTGCAAACGCTATTTCCTTACAAGGAAGTGTCGCATTTACATTCATTTGAAGTGTAGACGAGGAATACATAACACTCCGCAAATCATATTATATCTTACCATGAAACATAGAAATGAGATGCGATATCGCGTTTTAAGAATCATAAGAACTCTATTGCAACGATACGTAGACATCTGCAAACGCTATTTCCTTGCAAAGAAGTGTCGCATTTACATTCATTTGAAGTATAGACGAGGAATACATAACACTTGGCAAATCATATTATATCTTACCATGAAACATAGAAATGAGATGCGATATCGCGTTTTAAGAATCATAAGAACACTATTGCTACGATACGTAGACATCTGCAAACGCTATTTCCTTGCAAGGAAGTGTCGCATTTACATTCATTTGAAGTGTAGACGAGGAATACATAACGCTCCGCAAATCATATTATATCTTACCATGAAACATAGAAATGAGATGCGATATCGCGTTTTAAGAATCATAAGAACTCTATTGCAACGATACGTAGACATCTGCAAACGCTATTTCCTTGCAAAGAAGTGTCGCATTTACATTCATTTGAAGTGTAGACGAGGAATACATAACACTTCGCAAATCATATTATACCTTACCATGAAACATAGAAATGAGATGCGATATCGCGTTCTAAGAATCATAAGGACTCTATTGCTACGATACGTAGACATCTGCAAACGCTATTTCCTTGCAAGGAAGTGTCGCATTTACATTCATTTGAAGTGTAGGCGAGGAGTACATAACACTTCGCAAATCATATTATACATTACCATGAAACATAGAAATGAGATGCGATATCGCGTCTTAAGAAGCATTTGAACTCTATTGCTTCGATACGTAGACATCTGCAAACGCTATTTCCTAGCGAGGAAGTGTCGCATTCACATTCATTTGAAGTGTAGACGAGGAACACATAACACTTCGCAAATCATATCATATCTTACCATGAAACATAGAAATGAGATGCGACATCGCCTTCTAAGAAGCATTAGAACACTACTGCTATGATAGGTAGACATTTGCAAACGCTATTTCCTTGCAAGGAAGTGTCGCATTTACATTCATTTGAAGTGTAGACGAGGAGTACATAACACTCCGCAAATCATATTATATCTTACCATGAAACATAGAAATTAGATGCGATATCGCCTTCTAAGAAGCATTAGAACTCTATTGCTACGATACGTAGACATCTGCAAACGATATTTCCTTGCAAGGAAGTGTCGCATTTACATTCATTTGAATCGTAGACGAGCAATGCATAACACTTCGCAATGAATATTATATCTTATCATGAAACACCGAAATGAGATGCGATATCGCGTCTTAAGAAGCATTAGAACTCTACTGCTACGATACGCAGACATCTGCAAACGCTATTTCCTAGCGAGGAAGTGTCGCATTCACATTCATTTGAAGTGTAGACGAGGAATACATAACACTTCGCAAATCATATTATATCTTACCATGAAACATAGAAATGAGATGCGATATCGCGTTTTAAGAAGCATTAGAACTCTATTGCTACGATACGTAGACATCTGCAAACGCTATTTCCTTGCAAGGAAGTGTCGCATTTACATTCATTTGAAGTGTAGACGAGGAATACATAACACTTCGCAAATCATATTATACCTTACCATGAAACATAGAAATGAGATGCGATATCGCGTTTTAAGAATCATAAGAACTCTATTGCTACGATACGTAGACATCTGCAAACGCTATTTCCTAGCAAAGAAGTGTCGCATTTACATTCATTTGAATCGTAGACGAGGAATGCATAACACTTCGTAATGAATATTATATCTTACCATGAAACATAGAAATGAGATGCGATATCGCGTTTTAAGAATCATAAGAACTCTATTGCTTCGATACGTAGACATCTGCAAACTCTATTTCCTAGCAAAGAAGTGTCGCATTTACATTCATTTGAATCGTGGACGAGGAATGCATAACACTTCGTAATGAATATTATATCTTACCATGAAACATAGACATGAGATGCGATATCGCGTTTTAAGAATCATAAGAACTCTATTGCAACGATACGTAGACATCTGCAAACGCTATTTCCTTCCAAAGAAGTGTCGCATTTACATTCATTTGAAGTATAGACGAGGAATACATAACACTTGGCAAATCATATTATATCTTACCATGAAACATAGAAATGAGATGCGATATCGCGTTTTAAGAATCATAAGAACACTATTGCTACGATACGTAGACATCTGCAAACGCTATTTCCTTGCAAGGAAGTGTCGCATTTACATTCATTTGAAGTGTAGACGAGGAATACATAACGCTCCGCAAATCATATTATATCTTACCATGAAACATAGAAATGAGATGCGATATCGCGTTTTAAGAATCATAAGAACTCTATTGCAACGATACGTAGACATCTGCAAACGCTATTTCCTTGCAAAGAAGTGTCGCATTTACATTCATTTGAAGTGTAGACGAGGAATACATAACACTTCGCAAATCATATTATACCTTACCATGAAACATAGAAATGAGATGCGATATCGCGTTTTAAGAATCATAAGGACTCTATTACTACGATACGTAGACATCTGCAAACGCTATTTCCTTGCAAGGAAGTGTCGCATTTACATTCATTTGAAGTGTAGGCGAAGAGTACATAACACTTCGCAAATCATATTATACCTTACCATGAAACATAGAAATGAGATGCGATATCGCGTCTTAAGAAGCATTTGAACTCTATTGCTTCGATACGTAGACATCTGCAAACGCTATTTCCTAGCGAGGAAGTGTCGCATTCACATTCATTTGAAGTGTAGACGAGGAATACATAACACTTCGCAAATCATATCATATCTTACCATGAAACATAGAAATGAGATGCGACATCGCCTTCTAAGAAGCATTAGAACACTACTGCTATGATAGGTAGACATTTGCAAACGCTATTTCCTTGCAAGGAAGTGTCGCATTTACATTCATTTGAAGTGTAGACGAGGAGTACATAACACTCCGCAAATCATATTATATCTTACCATGAAACATAGAAATTAGATGCGATATCGCCTTCTAAGAAGCATTAGAACTCTATTGCTACGATACGTAGACATCTGCAAACGATATTTCCTTGCAAGGAAGTGTCGCATTTACATTCATTTGAATCGTAGACGAGCAATGCATAACACTTCGCAATGAATATTATATCTTATCATGAAACACCGAAATGAGATGCGATATCGCGTCTTAAGAAGCATTAGAACTCTACTGCTACGATACGCAGACATCTGCAAACGCTATTTCCTAGCGAGGAAGTGTCGCATTCACATTCATTTGAAGTGTAGACGAGGAATACATAACACTTCGCAAATCATATTACATCTTACCATGAAACATAGAAATGAGATGCGATATCGCGTTTTAAGAAGCATTAGAACTCTATTGCTACGATACGTAGACATCTGCAAACGCTATTTCCTTGCAAGGAAGTGTCGCATTTACATTCATTTGAAGTGTAGACGAGGAATACATAACACTTCGCAAATCATATTATACCTTACCATGAAACATAGAAATGAGATGCGATATCGCGTTTTAAGAATCATAAGAACTCTATTGCTACGATACGTAGACATCTGCAAACGCTATTTCCTAGCAAAGAAGTGTCGCATTTACATTCATTTGAATCGTAGACGAGGAATGCATAACACTTCGTAATGAATATTATATCTTACCATGAAACATAGAAATGAGATGCGATATCGTGTTTTAAGAATCATAAGAACTCTATTGGTACGATACGTAGACATCTGCAAACGCTATTTCCTTGCAAAGAAGTGTCGCATTTACATTCATTTGAAGTGTAGACGAGGAATACATAACACTTCGCAAATCATATTATATCTTACCATGAAACATAGAAATGAGATGCGATATCGCGTTTTAAGAATAATAAGAACACTATTGCTACGATACGTGGACATCTGCAAACGCTATTTCCTTACAAGGAAGTGTCGCATTTACATTCATTTGAAGTGTAGACGAGGAATACATAACACTCCGCAAATCATATTATATCTTACCATGAAACATAGAAATGAGATGCGATATCGCGTTTTAAGAATCATAAGAACTCTATTGCAACGATACGTAGACATCTGCAAACGCTATTTCCTTGCAAAGAAGTGTCGCATTTACATTCATTTGAAGTATAGACGAGGAATACATAACACTTGGCAAATCATATTATATCTTACCATGAAACATAGAAATGAGATGCGATATCGCGTTTTAAGAATCATAAGAACACTATTGCTACGATACGTAGACATCTGCAAACGCTATTTCCTTGCAAGGAAGTGTCGCATTTACATTCATTTGAAGTGTAGACGAGGAATACATAACGCTCCGCAAATCATATTATATCTTACCATGAAACATAGAAATGAGATGCGATATCGCGTTTTAAGAATCATAAGAACTCTATTGCAACGATACGTAGACATCTGCAAACGCTATTTCCTTGCAAAGAAGTGTCGCATTTACATTCATTTGAAGTGTAGACGAGGAATACATAACACTTCGCAAATCATATTATACCTTACCATGAAACATAGAAATGAGATGCGATATCGCGTTCTAAGAATCATAAGGACTCTATTGCTACGATACGTAGACATCTGCAAACGCTATTTCCTTGCAAGGAAGTGTCGCATTTACATTCATTTGAAGTGTAGGCGAGGAGTACATAACATTTCGCAAATCATATTATACATTACCATGAAACATAGAAATGAGATGCGATATCGCGTCTTAAGAAGCATTTGAACTCTATTGCTTCGATACGTAGACATCTGCAAACGCTATTTCCTAGCGAGGAAGTGTCGCATTCACATTCATTTGAAGTGTAGACGAGGAACACATAACACTTCGCAAATCATATCATATCTTACCATGAAACATAGAAATGAGATGCGACATCGCCTTCTAAGAAGCATTAGAACACTACTGCTATGATAGGTAGACATTTGCAAACGCTATTTCCTTGCAAGGAAGTGTCGCATTTACATTCATTTGAAGTGTAGACGAGGAGTACATAACACTCCGCAAATCATATTATATCTTACCATGAAACATAGAAATTAGATGCGATATCGCCTTCTAAGAAGCATTAGAACTCTATTGCTACGATACGTAGACATCTGCAAACGATATTTCCTTGCAAGGAAGTGTCGCATTTACATTCATTTGAATCGTAGACGAGCAATGCATAACACTTCGCAATGAATATTATATCTTATCATGAAACACCGAAATGAGATGCGATATCGCGTCTTAAGAAGCATTAGAACTCTACTGCTACGATACGCAGACATCTGCAAACGCTATTTCCTAGCGAGGAAGTGTCGCATTCACATTCATTTGAAGTGTAGACGAGGAATACATAACACTTCGCAAATCATATTATATCTTACCATGAAACATAGAAATGAGATGCGATATCGCGTTTTAAGAAGCATTAGAACTCTATTGCTACGATACGTAGACATCTGCAAACGCTATTTCCTTGCAAGGAAGTGTCGCATTTACATTCATTTGAAGTGTAGACGAGGAATACATAACACTTCGCAAATCATATTATACCTTACCATGAAACATAGAAATGAGATGCGATATCGCGTTTTAAGAATCATAAGAACTCTATTGCTACGATACGTAGACATCTGCAAACGCTATTTCCTAGCAAAGAAGTGTCGCATTTACATTCATTTGAATCGTAGACGAGGAATGCATAACACTTCGTAATGAATATTATATCTTACCATGAAACATAGAAATGAGATGCGATATCGCGTTTTAAGAATCATAAGAACTCTATTGCTTCGATACGTAGACATCTGCAAACTCTATTTCCTAGCAAAGAAGTGTCGCATTTACATTCATTTGAATCGTAGACGAGGAATGCATAACACTTCGTAATGAATATTATATCTTACCATGAAACATATACATGAGATGCGATATCGCGTTTTAAGAATCATAAGAACTCTATTACTACGATACGTAGACATCTGCAAACGCTATTTCCTTGCAAAGAAGTGTCGCATTTACATTCATTTGAAGTGTAGACGAGGAATACATAACACTTCGCAAATCATATTATATCTTACCATGAAACATAGAAATGAGATGCGATATCGCGTTTTAAGAATCATAAGAACTCTATTGCTACGATACGTAGACATCTGCAAACGCTATTTCCTTGCAAGGAAGTGTCGCATTTACATTCATTTGAATCGTAGACGAGGAATGCATAACACTTCGTAATGAATATTATATCTTACCATGAAACATAGAAATGAGATGCGATATCGCGTTTTAAGAATCATAAGAACTCTATTGCTTCGATACGTAGACATCTGCAAACTCTATTTCCTAGCAAAGAAGTGTCGCATTTACATTCATTTGAATCGTAGACGAGGAATGCATAACACTTCGTAATGAATATTATATCTTACCATGAAACATAGACATGAGATGCGATATCGCGTTTTAAGAATCATAAGAACTCTATTACTACGATACGTAGACATCTGCAAACGCTATTTCCTTGCAAAGAAGTGTCGCATTTACATTCATTTGAAGTGTAGACGAGGAATACATAACACTTCGCAAATCATATTATATCTTACCATGAAACATAGAAATGAGATGCGATATCGCGTTTTAAGAATCATAAGAACTCTATTGCTACGATACGTAGACATCTGCAAACGCTATTTCCTTGCAAGGAAGTGTCGCATTTACATTCATTTGAAGTGTAGACGAGGAATACATAACACTCCGCAAATCATATTATATCTTACCATGAAACATGGAAATGAGATGCGATATCGCGTTTTAAGAATCATAAGAACTCTATTGCAACGATACGTAGACATCTGCAAACGCTATTTCCTTGCAAGGAAGTGTCGCATTTACATTCTTTTGAAGTGTAGACGAGGAATACATAACACTTCGCAAATCATATTATACCTTACCATGAAACATAGAAATGAGATGCGATTTCGCGTTTTAAGAAGCATTTGAACTCTACTGCTTCGATACGTAGACATCTGCAAACGCTATTTCCTAGCGAGGAAGTGTCGCATTCACATTCACTTGAAGTGTAGACGACGGATACATAACACTTCGCAAATCATATTATACCTTACCATGAAACATAGAAATGAAATGCGATATCGCGTCTTAAGAAGCATTTGAACTCTATTGCTTCGATACGTAGACATCTGCAAACGCTATTTCCTAGCGAGGAAGTGTCGCATTTACATTCATTTGAAGTGTAGGCGAGGAGTACATAACACTTCGCAAATCATATTATACCTTACCATGAAACATAGAAATGAGATGCGATATCGCGTCTTAAGAAGCATTTGAACTCTATTGCTTCGATACGTAGACATCTGCAAACGCTATTTCCTAGCGAGGAAGTGTCGTATTCACATTCATTTGAAGTGTAGACGAGGAATACATAACACTTCGCAAATCATATCATATCTTACCATGAAACATAGAAATGAGATGCGACATCGCCTTCTAAGAAGCATTAGAACACTACTGCTATGATAGGTAGACATTTGCAAACGCTATTTCCTTGCAAGGAAGTGTCGCATTTACATTCATTTGAAGTGTAGACGAGGAGTACATAACACTCCGCAAATCATATTATATCTTACCATGAAACATAGAAATGAGATGCGATATCGTGTTTTAAGAATCATAAGAACTCTATTGCAACGATACGTAGACATCTGCAAACGCTATTTCCTTGCAAAGAAGTGTCGCATTTACATTCATTTGAAGTATAGACGAGGAATACATAACACTTGGCAAATCATATTATATCTTACCATGAAACATAGAAATGAGATGCGATATCGCGTTTTAAGAATCATAAGAACACTATTGCTACGATACGTAGACATCTGCAAACGCTATTTCCTTGCAAGGAAGTGTCGCATTTACATTCATTTGAAGTGTAGACGAGGAATACATAACGCTCCGCAAATCATATTATATCTTACCATGAAACATAGAAATGAGATGCGATATCGCGTTTTAAGAATCATAAGAACTCTATTGCTTCGATACGTAGACATCTGCAAACGCTATTTCCTAGCGAGGAAGTGTCGCATTCACATTCATTTGAAGTGTAGACGAGGAATACATAACACTTCGCAAATCATATCATATCTTACCATGAAACATAGAAATGAGATGCGACATCGCCTTCTAAGAAGCATTAGAACACTACTGCTATGATAGGTAGACATTTGCAAACGCTATTTCCTTGCAAGGAAGTGTCGCATTTACATTCATTTGAAGTGTAGACGAGGAGTACATAACACTCCGCAAATCATATTATATCTTACCATGAAACATAGAAATGAGATGCGATATCGCGTTTTAAGAATCATAAGAAATCTATTGCAACGATACGTAGACATCTGCAAACGCTATTTCCTTGCAAAGAAGTGTCGCATTTACATTCATTTGAAGTATAGACGAGGAATACATAACACTTGGCAAATCACATTATATCTTACCATGAAACATAGAAATGAGATGCGATATCGCGTTTTAAGAAACATAAGAACACTATTGCTACGATACGTAGACATCTGCAAACGCTATTTCCTTGCAAGGAAGTGTCGCATTTACATTCATTTGAAGTGTAGACGAGGAATACATAACGCTCCGCAAATCATATTATATCTTACCATGAAACATAGAAATGAGATGCGATATCGCGTTTTAAGAATCATAAGAACTCTATTGCTACGATACGTAGACATCTGCAAACGCTATTTCCTTGCAAGGAAGTGTCGCATTTACATTCATTTGAAGTGTAGACGAGGAATACATAACACTTCGCAAATCATATTATACCTTACCATGAAACATAGAAATGAGATGCGATATCGCGTTTTAAGAATCATAAGAACTCTATTGCTACGATACGTAGACATCTGCAAACGCTATTTCCTAGCAAAGAAGTGTCGCATTTACATTCATTTGAATCGTAGACGAGGAATGCATAACACTTCGTAATGAATATTATATCTTACCATGAAACATAGAAATGAGATGCGATATCGCGTTTTAAGAATCATAAGAACACTATTGCTACGATACGTAGACATCTGCAAACGCTATTTCCTTGCAAGGAAGTGTCGCGTTTACATTCATTTGAAGTGTAGACGAGGAATACATAACACTTCGCAAATCATATTATACCTTACCATGAAACATAGAAATGAGATGCGATATCGCGTTTTAAGAATCATAAGAACTCTATTGCTACGATACGTAGACATCTAAAAACGCTATTTCCTTGCAAGGAAGTGTCGCATTTACATTCATTTGAAGTGTAGACGAGGAATTCATAACACTTCGCAAATCATAATATATCTTACCATGAAACATAGAAATGAGATGCGATATCGCGTTTTAAGAATAATAAGAACACTATTGCTACGATACGTAGACATCTGCAAACGCTATTTCCTAGCGAGGAAGAGTCGCATTCACATTCATTTGAAGTGTAGACGACGGATACATAACACTTCGCAAATCATATTATACCTTACCATGAAACATAGAAATGAGATGCGATATCGCGTTTTAAGAATAATAAGAACACTATTGCTACGATACGTAGACATCTGCAAACGCTATTTCCTTGCAAGGATGTGTCGCATTTACATTCATTTGAAGTGTAGACGAGGAATACATGATACTTCGCAAATCATATTATATCTTACCATAAAACATAGAGATGAAATGCGATATCGCGTTTTAAGTAGCATTTGAACTCTATTGCTTCGATACGTAGAGCATCTGCAAACGCTGCTTCCTTGCAAGGAAGTGTCGCATTTACATTCATTTGACGTGTAGAGGAGGAATACATGATACATCGCAAATCATATTATATCTTACCATGAAACAGAAATGAGATGCGATATCGCGTCTTAAGAATCATAAGAACTCTATTGCTACGATACGTAGACATCTGCAAACGCTATTTCCTTGCAAGGAAGTGTCGCATTTACATTCATTTGAAGTGTAGGCGTGGAATACATAACACTTCGCAATGAACATTACATCTTATGATGAAACATAGAATTGAGATGCGATATCATGTTCTAGGAAGCATTTGAACACTATTGCTTCGATACGTAGACATCTGCAATCGCTACTACCTTGCAAGTAAGTGTCGCATTTGCTTTCATTTGAATCGTAGACGAGGAATACATGACACTTCGCAAATCATATTATATCTTACCATGAAACATAGAAATGAGATGCGATATCGCGTTTTAAGAAGCATTAGAACACTATTGCTACGATAGGTAGACATTTGCAAACGCTATTTCCTAGCAAAGAAGTGTCGCATTTACATTCATTTGAATGGTAGACGAGGAATGCATAACACTTCGTAATGAATATTATATCTTACCATGAAACATAGAAATGAGATGCGATATCGCGTTTTAAGAATCATAAGAACTCTATTGCTACGATACGTAGACATCTGCAAACGCTATTTCCTTGCAAGGAAGTGTCGCATTTACATTCATTTGAAGTGTAGACGAGGAATACATAACACTTCGCAAATCATATTATATCTTACCATGAAACATAGAAATGAGATGCGATATCGCGTTTTAAGAATCATAAGAACTCTATTGCAAAGATACGTAGACATCTGCAAACGCTATTTCATTGCAAGGAAGTGTCGCATTTACATTCATTCGAAGTGTAGACGAGGAATACATAACACTTCGCAAATCATATTATACCTTACCATGAAACATAGAAATGAGATGCGATTTCGCGTTTTAAGAAGCATTTGAACTCTACTGCTTCGATACGTAGACATCTGCAAACGCTATTTCCTAGCGAGGAAGTGTCGCATTCACATTCATTTGAAGTGTAGACGAGGAATACATAACACTTCGCAAATCATATCATATCTTACCATGAAACATAGAAATGAGATGCGACATCGCCTTCTAAGAAGCATTAGAACACTACTGCTACAATAGGTAGACATTTGCAAACGCTATTTCCTTGCAAGGAAGTGTCGCATTTACATTCATTTGAAGTGTAGACGAGGAGTACATAACACTCCGCAAATCATATTATATCTTACCATGAAACATAGAAATGAGATGCGATATCGCGTTTTAAGAATCATAAGAACTCTATTGGTACGATACGTAGACATCTGCAAACGCTATTTCCTTGCAAAGAAGTGTCGCATTTACATTCATTTGAAGTGTAGACGAGGAATACATTACACTTCGCAAATCATATTATATCTTACCATGAAACATAGAAATGAGATGCGATATCGCATTTTAAGAATAATAAGAACACTATTGCAACGATACGTAGACATCTGCAAACGCTATTTCCTTGCAAGGAAGTGTCGCATTTACATTCATTTGAAGTGTAGAGGAGGAATACATGATACATCGCAAATCATATTATATCTTACCATGAAACATAGAAATGAGATGCGATATCGCGTTTTAAGAAGCATTAGAAAGCTATTGCTACGATACGTAAACATCTGCAAACGCTATTTCCTTGCAAGGAAGTGTCGCATTTACATTCATTTGAAGTGTAGACGAGGAATACATGATACTTCGCAAATCATATTATATCTTACCATAAAACATAGAGATGAAATGCGATATCGCGTTTTAAGTAGCATTTGAACTCTATTGCTTCGATACGTAGAGCATCTGCAAACGCTGCTTCCTTGCAAGGAAGTGTCGCATTTACATTCATTTGACGTGTAGAGGAGGAATACATGATACATCGCAGATCATATTATATCTTACCATGAAACATAGAAATGAGATGCGATGTCGCGTTTTAAGAATCATAAGAACTCTATTGCTACGATACGTAGGAATCTGCAAACGCTATTTCCTTGCAAGGAAGTGTCGCATTTACATTCATTTGAAGTGTAGACGAGGAATACATAACACTCCGCAAATCATATTATATCTTACCATGAAACAGAAATGAGATGCGATATCGCGTCTTAAGAATCATAAGAACTCTATTGCTACGATACGTAGACATCTGCAAACGCTATTTCCTTGCAAGGAAGTGTCGCATTTACATTCATTTGAAGTGTAGGCGTGGAATACATAACACTTCGCAATGAACATTACATCTTATGATGAAACATAGAATTGAGATGCGATATCATGTTCTAGGAAGCATTTGAACACTATTGCTTCGATACGTAGACATCTGCAATCGCTACTACCTTGCAAGTAAGTGTCGCATTTGCTTCCATTTGAATCGTAGACGAGGAATACATGACACTTCGCAAATCATATTATATCTTACCATGAAACATAGAAATGAGATGCGATATCGCGTTTTAAGAAGCATTAGAACACTATTGCTACGATAGGCAGACATTTGCAAACGCTATTTCCTAGCAAAGAAGTGTCGCATTTACATTCATTTGAATGGTAGACGAGGAATGCATAACACTTCGTAATGAATATTATATCTTACCATGAAACATAGAAATGAGATGCGATATCGCGTTTTAAGAATCATAAGAACTCTATTGCTACGATACGTAGACATCTGCAAACGCTATTTCCTTGCAAGGAAGTGTCGCATTTACATTCATTTGAAGTGTAGACGAGGAATACATAACACTTCGCAAATCATATTATATCTTACCATGAAACATAGAAATGAGATGCGATATCGCGTTTTAAGAATCATAAGAACTCTATTGCAAAGATACGTAGACATCTGCAAACGCTATTTCCTTGCAAGGAAGTGTCGCATTTACATTCATTTGAAGTGTAGACGAGGAATACATAACACTTGGCAAATCATATTATATCTTACCATGAAACATAGAAATGAGATGCGATATCGCGTTTTAAGAATCATAAGAACACTATTGCTACGATACGTAGACATCTGCAAACGCTATTTCCTTGCAACGAAGTGTCGCATTTACATTCATTTGAAGTGTAGACGAGGAATACATAACACTCCGCAAATCATATTATATCTTACCATGAAACATAGAGATGAAATGCGATATCGCGTTTTAAGTAGCATTTGAACTCTATTGCTTCGATACGTAGAGCATCTGCAAACGCTGTTTCCTTGCAAGGAAGTGTCGCATTTACATTCATTTGAAGTGTAGAGGAGGAATACATGATACATCGCAAATCATATTATATCTTACCATGAAACATAGAAATGAGATGCGATATCGCGATTTAAGAATCATATGAACTCTATTGCTACGATACGTAGACATCTGCAGACGCTATTTCCTAGCAAGGAAGCGTCGCATTTACATTCATTTGAAGTGTAGACGAGGAATACATAACACTTCGCAAACGATGTTATATCTTACCATGAAACATAGAAATGAGATGCGATATCGCGTTTTAGGAATCATATGAACTCTATTGCTACGATACGTAGACATCTGCAATCGCTATTTCCTTGCAGGGAAGTGTCGCATTTACATTCATTTGGAGTGTAGACGAGGAATACATAACACTTCGCAAATCATATTATATCTTACCATGAAACATAGAAATGAGATGCGATATCTCGTTTTAAGAAGCATTTGAACTCTATTGCTTCGATACGTAGACATCTGCAAACGCTATTTCCTTGCAAGGAAGTGTCGCATTTACATTCATTTGAAGTGTAGACGAGGAATACATAACACTCCGCAAATCATATTATATCTTACCATGAAACATAGAAATGAGATGCGATATCGCGTTTTAAGAATCATAAGAACACTATTGCTACGATACGTAGACATCTGCAAACGCTATTTCCTTGCAAGGAAGTGACGCATTTACATTCATTTGAAGTGTAGACGAGGAATACATAACACTCCGCAAATCATATTATATCTTACCATGAAACATAGTAATGAGATGCGATATCGCGTTTTAAGAATCATAAGAAATCTATTGCAACGATACGTAGACATCTGCAAACGCTATTTCCTTGCAAAGAAGTGTCGCATTTACATTCATTTGATGTGTAGACGAGGAATACATAACACTCCGCAAATCATATTATATCTTACCATGAAACATAGAAATGAGATGCGATATCGCGTTTTAAGAAGCATTAGAAAGCTATTGCTACGATACGTAAACATCTGCAAACGCTATTTCCTTGCAAGGAAGTGTCGCATTTACATTCATTTGAAGTGTAGACGAGGAATACATGATACTTCGCAAATCATATTATATCTTACCATAAAACATAGAGATGAAATGCGATATCGCGTTTTAAGTAGCATTTGAACTCTATTGCTTCGATACGTAGAGCACCTGCAAACGCTGTTTCCTTGCAAGGAAGTGTCGCATTTACATTCATTTGACGTGTAGAGGAGGAATACATGATACATCGCAGATCATATTATATCTTACCATGAAACATAGAAATGAGAAGCGATATCGCGTTTTAAGAATCATAAGAACTCTATTGCTACGATACGTAGACATCTGCAAACGCTATTTCCTCGCAAGGAAGTGTCGCATTTACATTCATTTGAAGTGTAGGCGAGGAATACATAACACTTCGCAATGAACATTACATCTTATCATGAAACATAGAATTGAGATGCGATATCATGTTCTAGGAAGCATTTGAACTCTATTGCTTCGATACGTAGACATCTGCAATCGCTACTACCTTGCAAGTAAGTGTCGCATTTGCTTTCATTTGAATCGTAGACGAGGAATACATGACACTTCGCAAATCATACTATATCTTACCATGAAACATAGAAATGAGATGCGATATCGCGTTTTAAGAAGCATTAGAACACTATTGCTACGATAGGTAGACATTTGCAAACGCTATTTCCTAGCAAAGAAGTGTCGCATTTACATTCATTTGAATCGTAGACGAGGAATGCATAACACTTCGTAATGAATATTATATCTTACCATGAAACATAGAAATGAGATGCGATATCGCGTTTTAAGAAGCATTAGAACTCTATTCCTACGATACGTAGACATCTGCAAACGCTATTTTCTAGCAAGGAAGTGTCGCATTTACATTCATTTGAAGTGTAGACGAGGAATACATAACACTTCGCAAATCATATTATATCTTATCATGAAACATAGATATGAGATGCAATATCTCATTTTAAGAAGCATTTGAAATCTATTGCTACGATACCTGGATATCTGCAGACGCTATTTCCTAGCAAGGAAGTATCGCATTCACATTCATTATAAGTGTAGACGAGGAATACATGATACTTCGCAAATAATATTATATCTTACCATGAAACATAGAAATGAGATGCGATATCGCGTTTTCAGAAGCATTAGAACACTGTTGTTACGATAGGTAGACATTTGCAGACGCTATTTCCTTGCAAGGAGGTGTCGCATTTACATTAATTTGTCGTGCAGACTAGGAATACATAACACTTCGCAAATCATATTATATCTTATCATGAAACATAGAATGAGATGCGATATCGCGTTTTAAGAAGCACTAGAACTCTATTGCGACGATTGGTAGACATCTGCAATCGCTATTTCCTTGCAAGGAAGTGTCGCATTTACATTCATTTGAAGTGTAGACGAGGAATACATAACACTTCGCAAATCATTTTATATCTTGCCATGAAACGTAGAAATGAGATGCTATATCGCGTTTTAGGAAGCATTAGAAATCTATTGCTACGATACCTAGACATCTCCAGACGCTATTTCCTAGCAAGGAAGTGCCGCATTTACTTTCATTTGAAGTGTAGACGAGGAATACATGATACTTCGCAAATCATATTATATATTACCAAGAAACATAGAAATGAGATGCGATATCGCGTTTTAAGAAGCATTAGGAAGCTATTGCTACGATACGTAGACATCTGCAAACGCTATTTCCTAGCGAGAAAGTATCGCATTCACATTCATTATAAGTGTAGACGAGGAATACATAACACTTCGCAAATCATGTTATATCTTACCATGAAACATAGAAATGAGATGCGATATCGCGTTTTAAGAATCATATGAACTCTATTGCTACGATACGTAGACATCTGCAATCGCTATTTCCTTGCAAGGAAGTGTCGCATTCACAATCATTTGAATTGTAGACGAGGAATACATAACACTTCGCAATGAATATTACATCTTATCATGAAACATAGAAATGAGATGCAATACTGCGTTTTAAGAATCATAAGAACTCTATTGCTACGATACGTAGACATCTGCAAACGCTATTTCCTATGGAGGAAGTGTCGCATTCACATTCATTTGAAGTGTAGGCGAGGAATACATAACACTTTACAATGAATATTATATCCTATCATGCAACATAGAAATGAGATGCGATATCGCGTTTTAAGAAGCATTAGAACTCTATCCCTACGATACGTAAACATCTGCAAATGCCATTTTCTTGCAAGGAAGTGTCGTTCTTACATACTTTTGAAGTGAATGCGAGGTTTATATAACACTTCGCAATGAATATTATACCTTATCATGAAACATGGAATGAGATGCGATATCGCGTTTTAAGAAGCTCTAGAACTCTATTGCTACGATAGGTAGACATCTGCAATCGCTATTTCCTTGCAAGGAAGTGTCGCATTTACATTCATTTGAAGTGTAGACGAGGAATGCATAAAACTTCGCAATGAATATTATATCTTATCACGAAACATAGATATGAGATGCAATATCTCGTTTTAAGAAGCATTTTAACTCTATTGCTTCGATACGTAGACATCCGCAAACGCTATTTCCTTGCAAGGAAGTGTCGCATTTACATTCATTTGAAGTGTAGACGAGGAATACATAACACTTCGCAATGAATATTATATCTTATCATGAAACATAGAAATGAGATGCTATATCGCGTTTTAAGAAGCATTAGAAATCTATTGCTACGATACCTAGACATCTGCAGACGCTATTTCCTAGCAAGGAAGTGCCGCATTTACTTTCATTTGAAGTGTAGACTAGGAATACATAACACTTCGCAAATCATATTATACCTTACCATGAAACATAGAAATGAGATGTGATATCGCGTTTTCAGAAGCATTAGAACACTGTTGTTACGATAGGTAGACATTTACAGACGCTATTTCCTTGCAAGGAAGTGTCGCATTTACATTAATTTGAAGTGTAGACTAGGAATACATAACACTTCGCAAATCATATTATATCTTACCATGAAACACAGAAATGAGATGTGATATCGCGTTTTAAGAATCATAAGAACTCTATTGTTACGATACGTAGACATCTGCAAACGCTATTTCCTTGCAAGGAAGTGTCGCATTTACATTCATTTGAAGTGTAGACGAGGACTACATAACACTTCGCAAATCATATTATATCTTGCCATGAAACATAGAAATGAGATGCTATACCGCGTTTTAAGAAGCATTAGAAATCTATTGCTACGATACCTGGACATCTGCAGACGCTATTTCCTAGCAAGGAAGTATCGCATTCACATTCATTATAAGTGTAGACGAGGAAAACATAACACTTCGCAAATCATGTTATATCTTACCATGAAACATAGAAATGAGATGCGATATCGCGTCTTAAGAATCATACGAACTCTATTGCTACGATACGTAGACATCTGCAGTCGCTATTTCCTTGCAAGGAAGTTTCGCATTTCCTTTCATTTGAATCGTAGACGAGGTATGCATAAAACTTCGCAATGAATATTATATCTTATCATGAAACATAGATATTAAATGCAATATCTCGTTTTAAGAAGCATTTGAACTCTATTGCTTCGATACGTAGACATCCGCAAACGCTATTTCCTTGCAAGGAAGTGTCGCATTTACATTCATTTGAAGTGTAGACGAGGAATACATAACACTTTGCAAATCATATTATATCTTGCCATGAAACATAGAAATGAGATGCTATATCGCGTTTTAAGAAGCATTAGAAATCTATTGCTACGATACCTGGACATCTGCAGACGCTATTTCCTAGCAAGGAAGTACCGCATGTACTTTCATTTGAAGTGTAGACGAGGAATACATGATACTTCGCAAATCATATTATATCTTACCATGAAACATAGAAATGAGATGCGATATCGCGTTTTCAGAAGCATTAGAACACTGTTGTTACGATAGGTAGACATTTGCAGACGCTATTTCCTTGCAAGGAAGTGTCGCATTTACATTAATTTGAAGTGTAGACTAGGAATACATAACACTTCGCAAATCATATTATATCTTACCATGAAACATAGAAATGAGATGCGATATCGCGTTTTCAGAAGCATTAGAACACTGCGGTTACGATAGGTAGACATTTGCAGACGCTATTTCCTTGCAAGGAAGTGTCGCATTTACATTAATTTGAAGTGTAGACTAGGAATACATAACACTTCGCAAATCATATTATACCTTACCATGAAACATAGATATGAGATGCGATATCGCGTATTAAGAAGCATTAGAAAGCTATTGCTACGATACGTAGACATCTGCAAACGCTATTTCCTAGCGAGGAAGTATCGCATTCACATTCATTATAAGTGTAGACGAGGAATACATAACACTTCGCAAATCATGTTATATCTTACCATGAAACATAGAAATGAGATGCGATATCGCGTTTTAAGAAGCATTAGAACTCCATCCCTGCGATACGTAAACATCTGCAAACGCTATTTTCTAGCAAGGAAGTGTCGCATTTACTTTCATTTGAAGTGTAGACGAGGAATACATAACACTTCGCAATGAATATTACATCTCATCATGGAACATAGTAATGAGATGCGATATCTCGTTTTAAGAAGCATTTGAACTCTATTGCTTCGATACGTAGACATCTGCAAACGCTATTTCCTAGCAAGGAAGTGTCACATTTACATTCATTTGAAGTGTAGACGAGGAATACATAACACTTCGCAATGAATATTATATCTTACCATGAACAGAGAAATGAGATGCGATATCGCGTTTTAAGAAGCATTAGAACTCAATTGCTACGATACCTAGACATCTGCAGACGCTATTTCCTAGCAAGGAAGTGTCGCATTTACATTCATTTGAAGTGTAGACGAGGAATACATGACACTTCGTAAATCATATTATATCTTACCATGAAACATAGAAATGAGATGCGATATCGCGTTTTAAGAATCATAAGAACTCTATTGCTACGATACGTAGATATCTGCAATCGCTATTTCCTTGCAAGGAAGTGTCGCATTTACATTCAAGTGATGTGTAGACGAGGAATACATAACACTTCGCAAATCATATTATATCTTACCATGAAACATAGAAATGAGATGCGATATCGCGTTTTAAGAATCATAAGAACTCTATTTCTACGATACGTCGACATCTGCAGACGCTATTTCCTAGCAAGGAAGTGTCGCATTTACATTCATTTGAAGTGTAGACGAGGAATACATGACACTTCGCAAATCATGTTATATCTTACCATGAAACATAGAAATGAGATGCGATATCGCGTTTTAAGAAGCATTAGAAATCTATTGCTATGATACGTAGACATCTGCAAACGCTATTTCCTAGCGAGGAAGTGTCGCATTCACATTCATTTGAAATGTAGACGAGGAATACATGACACTTCGCAAATCATATTATATCTTACCATGAAACATAGAAATGAGATGCGATATCGCGTTTTAAGAATCATAAGAACTCTATTGCTTCGATACGTAGACATCTGCAAACGCTATTTCCTAGCAGGGAAGTGTGGCATTTACATTCATTTGAAGTGTAGACGAGGAATACATAACACTTCGCAAATCATATTATACCTTACCATGAAACGTAGAAATGAGATGCGATATCTCGTTTTAAGAAGCATTTGAACTCTATTGCTTCGATACGTAGACATCTGCAAACGCTATTTCCTTGCAAGGAAGTGTCGCATTTACATTCATTTGAAGTGTAGACGAGGAATACATAACACTTCGCAAATCATATTATATCTTACCATGAAACACAGAAATGAGATGCGATATCGCGTTTTAAGAAGCATTAGAAATCTATTGCTACGATACGTAGACATCTGCAAACGCTATTTCCTAGCAGGGAAGTGTGGCATTTACATTCATTTGAAGTGTAGACGAGGAATACATAACACTTCGCAAATCATATTATATCTTACCATGAAACGTAGAAATGAGATGCGATATCGCGTTTTAAGAAGCATTTGAGCTCTATTGCTTCGATACGTAGACATCTGCAAACGCTATTTCCTTGCAAGGAAGAGTCGCATTTACATTCATTTGAAGTGTAGACGAGGAATGCATAACACTTCGCAATGAATATTATATCTTACCATGGGACATAGAAATCAGATGCGATATCGCCTTTTAAGAAGCATTAGGACACTATTGCTACGATAGGTAGACATTTGCAAACGCTATTTCCTTGCAAGGAAGTGTCGCATTTACATTCATTTGAAGTGTAGACGAGGAATACATAACACTTCGCAAATCAAATTATATCTTACCATGAAACATAGAAATGAGATGGGATATCGCGTTTTAAGAAGCATTAGAACTCTATTGCTACGATATCTAGACATCTGCAGACGCTATTTCCTAGCAGGGAAGTGTGGCATTTACATTCATTTGAAGTGTAGACGAGGAATACATAACACTTCGCAAATCATATTATATCTTACCATGAAACATAGAAATGAGATGCGATATCGCGTTTTAAGATGCATTAGAACTCTATTGCTACGATACCTAGACATCTGCAGACGCTATTTCCTAGCAAGGAAGTGTCGCATTTACATTCATTTGAAGTGTAGACGAGGAATACATAACACTTCGCAAATTATATTATATCTTACCATGAAACATAGAAATGAGATGCGATATCGCGTTTTAAGATGCGTTAGAACTCTATTGCTACGATACATAGACATCTGCAAACGCTTTTTCCTTGCAAGGAAGTGTCGCATTTACATTCATTTGAAGTGTAGACGAGGAATACATAACACTGCGCAAATCATATTATATCTTACAATGAAATATAGAAATGAGATGCGATATCGCGTTTTAAGAAGCATTAGAACTCTATTGCTACGATAGGTAGACGTTTGCAAACGCTATTTCCTTGCAAGGTAGTGTCGCATTTACATTCATTTGAAGTGTAGACGAGGAATACATAACACTTCGCAAA
The DNA here is from genome assembly GCF_050948175.1 of Xylocopa sonorina. NCBI lineage: Eukaryota > Metazoa > Arthropoda > Insecta > Hymenoptera > Apidae > Xylocopa > Xylocopa sonorina. Next base: position 579,249 of record NW_027490249.1, read on the forward strand.
TCATATTATATCTTACCATGAAACATAGAAATGAGTTGCGATATCGTGTTTTAAGAATCATAAGAACCTCTATTGCTTCGATACCTGGACATCTGCAGACGCTATTTCCTATCAGGGAAGTGTGGCATTTACATTCATTTGAAGTGTAGACGGGGAATACATGACACTTCGCAAATCATATTATATCTTACCATGAAACATAGAAATGAGATGCGATATCGCGTTTTAAGAATCATAAGAACTCTATTGCTACGATACGTAGACATCTGCAAACGCTATTTCCTAGCGTGGAAGTTTCGCATTCACATTCATTTGAAGTGTAGACGAGGAATACATAACACTTCGCAAATCATATTATATCTTACCATGAAACATAGAAATGAGATGCGATATCGCGTTTTAAGAATCATAAGAACTCTATTGCTACGATACGTAGACATCTGCAAACGCTATTTCCTAGCGTGGAAGTTTCGCATTCACATTCATTTGAAGTGTAGACGAGGAATACATAACACTTCGCAAATCATATTATATCTTACCATGAAACTTAGAAATGAGATGCGATATCGCGTTTTAAGAAGCATTAGAAATCTATTGCTACGATACGTAGACATCTGCAAACGCTATTTCCTTGCAAGGAAGTGTCGCATTTACATTCATTTGAATCGTAGACGAGGAATGCATAACACTTCGCAATGAATATTATATCTAATCATGAAACATAGATATGAGATGCAATATCTCGTTTTAAGAAGCATTTGAACTCTATTGCTTCGATACGTAGACATCTGCAAACGCTATTTCCTTGCAAGGAAGTGTCGCATTTACATTCATTTGAAGTGTAGACGAGGAATACATACACTTCGCAAATCATATTATATCTTACCATGAAACATAGAAATGAGATGCGATATCGCGTTTTAAGAATCATAAGAACTCTATTGCTACGATACGTCGACATCTGCAAACGCTATTTCCTTGCAAGGAAGTGTCGCTTTTACATTCATTTGAAGTGTAGACAAGGAATACATAACACTTCGCAAATCATATTATATCTTACCATGAAACATAGAAATGAGATGCGATATCGCGTTTTAAGATGCATTAGAACTCTATTGCTACGATACCTAGACATCTGCAGACGCTATTTCCTAGCAAGGAAGTGTCGCATTTACATTCATTTGAAGTGTAGACGAGGAATACATAACACTTCGCAAATTATATTATATCTTACCATGAAACATAGAAATGAGATGCGATATCGCGTTTTAAGATGCATTAGACCTCTATTGCTACGATACATAGACATCTGCAAACGCTTTTTCCTTGCAAGGAAGTGTCGCATTTACATTCATTTGAAGTGTAGACGAGGAATACATAACACTGCGCAAATCATATTATATCTTACAATGAAATATAGAAATGAGATGCGATATCGCGTTTTAAGAAGCATTAGAACTCTATTGCTACGATACGTAGACATCTGCAAACGCTATTTCCTAGCGTGGAAGTTTCGCATTCACATTCATTTGAAGTGTAGACGAGGAATACATAACACTTCGCAAATCATATTATATCTTACCATGAAACATAGAAATGAGATGCGATATCGCGTTTTAAGAATCATAAGAACTCTATTGCTACGATACGTAGACATCTGCAAACGCTATTTCCTAGCGTGGAAGTTTCGCATTCACATTCATTTGAAGTGTAGACGAGGAATACATAACACTTCGCAAATCATATTATATCTTACCATGAAACTTAGAAATGAGATGCGATATCGCGTTTTAAGAAGCATTAGAAATCTATTGCTACGATACGTAGACATCTGCAAACGCTATTTCCTTGCAAGGAAGTGTCGCATTTACATTCATTTGAATCGTAGACGAGGAATGCATAACACTTCGCAATGAATATTATATCTAATCATGAAACATAGATATGAGATGCAATATCTCGTTTTAAGAAGCATTTGAACTCTATTGCTTCGATACGTAGACATCTGCAAACGCTATTTCCTTGCAAGGAAGTGTCGCATTTACATTCATTTGAAGTGTAGACGAGGAATACATAACACTTCGCAAATCATATTATATCTTACCATGAAACACAGAAATGAGATGCGATATCGCGTTTTAAGAAGCATTAGAAATCTATTGCTACGATACGTAGACATCTGCAAACGCTATTTCCTAGCAGGGAAGTGTGGCATTTACATTCATTTGAAGTGTAGACGAGGAATACATAATACTTCGCAAATCATATTATATCTTACCATGAAACGTAGAAATGAGATGCGATATCTCGTTTTAAGAAGCATTTGAGCTCTATTGCTTCGATACGTAGACATCTGCAAACGCTATTTCCTTGCAAGGAAGAGTCGCATTTACATTCATTTGAAGTGTAGACGAGGAATGCATAACACTTCGCAATGAATATTATATCTTACCATGGGACATAGAAATGAGATGCGATATCGCCTTTTAAGAAGCATTAGGACACTATTGCTACGATAGGTAGACATTTGCAAACGCTATTTCCTTGCAAGGAAGTGTCGCATTTACATTCATTTGAAGTGTAGACGAGGAATACATAACACTTCGCAAATCATATTATATCTTACCATGAAACATAGAAATGAGATGGGATATCGCGTTTTAAGAAGCATTAGAACTCTATTGCTACGATATCTAGACATCTGCAGACGCTATTTCCTAGCAGGGAAGTGTGGCATTTACATTCATTTGAAGTGTAGACGAGGAATACATAACACTTCGCAAATCATATTATATCTTACCATGAAACATAGAAATGAGATGCGATATCGCGTTTTAAGATGCATTAGAACTCTATTGCTACGATACCTAGACATCTGCAGACGCTATTTCCTAGCAAGGAAGTGTCGCATTTACATTCATTTGAAGTGTAGACGAGGAATACATAACACTTCGCAAATCATATTATATCTTACCATGAAACATAGAAATGAGATGCGATATCGCGTTTTAAGAATCATAAGAACTCTATTGCTACGATACGTAGACATCTGCAAACGCTATTTCCTAGCGTGGAAGTTTCGCATTCACATTCATTTGAAGTGTAGACGAGGAATACATAACACTTCGCAAATCATATTACATCTTACCATGAAACTTAGAAATGAGATGCGATATCGCGTTTTAAGAAGCATTAGAAATCTATTGCTACGATACGTAGACATCTGCAAACGCTATTTCCTTGCAAGGAAGTGTCGCATTTACATTCATTTGAATCGTAGACGAGGAATGCATAACACTTCGCAATGAATATTATATCTAATCATGAAACATAGATATGAGATGCAATATCTCGTTTTAAGAAGCATTTGAACTCTATTGCTTCGATACGTCGACATCTGCAAACGCTATTTCCTTGCAAGGAAGTGTCGCTTTTACATTCATTTGAAGTGTAGACAAGGAATACATAACACTTCGCAAATCATATTATATCTTACCATGAACCATAGAAATGAGATGCGATATCGCGTTTTAAGAAGCATTAGAACTCAATTGCTACGATACCTAGACATCTGCAGACGCTATTTCCTAGCAAGGAAGTGTCGCATTTACATTCATTTGAAGTGTAGACGAGGAATACATGACACTTCGTAAATCATATTATATCTTACCATGAAACATAGAAATGAGATGCGATATCGCGTTTTAAGAATCATAAGAACTCTATTGCTACGATACGTAGATATCTGCAATCGCTATTTCCTTGCAAGGAAGTGTCGCATTTACATTCAAGTGATGTGTAGACGAGGAATACATAACACTTCGCAAATCATATTATATCTTACCATGAAACATAGAAATGAGATGCGATATCGCGTTTTAAGAATCATAAGAACTCTATTTCTACGATACGTCGACATCTGCAGACGCTATTTCCTAGCAAGGAAGTGTCGCATTTACATTCATTTGAAGTGTAGACGAGGAATACATGACACTTCGCAAATCATGTTATATCTTACCATGAAACATAGAAATGAGATGCGATATCGCGTTTTAAGAAGCATTAGAAATCTATTGCTATGATACGTAGACATCTGCAAACGCTATTTCCTAGCGAGGAAGTGTCGCATTCACATTCATTTGAAATGTAGACGAGGAATACATGACACTTCGCAAATCATATTATATCTTACCATGAAACATAGAAATGAGATGCGATATCGCGTTTTAAGAATCATAAGAACTCTATTGCTTCGATACGTAGACATCTGCAAACGCTATTTCCTAGCAGGGAAGTGTGGCATTTACATTCATTTGAAGTGTAGACGAGGAATACATAACACTTCGCAAATCATATTATACCTTACCATGAAACGTAGAAATGAGATGCGATATCTCGTTTTAAGAAGCATTTGAACTCTATTGCTTCGATACGTAGACATCTGCAAACGCTATTTCCTTGCAAGGAAGTGTCGCATTTACATTCATTTGAAGTGTAGACGAGGAATACATAACACTTCGCAAATCATATTATATCTTACCATGAAACACAGAAATGAGATGCGATATCGCGTTTTAAGAAGCATTAGAAATCTATTGCTACGATACGTAGACATCTGCAAACGCTATTTCCTAGCAGGGAAGTGTGGCATTTACATTCATTTGAAGTGTAGACGAGGAATACATAACACTTCGCAAATCATATTATATCTTACCATGAAACGTAGAAATGAGATGCGATATCGCGTTTTAAGAAGCATTTGAGCTCTATTGCTTCGATACGTAGACATCTGCAAACGCTATTTCCTTGCAAGGAAGAGTCGCATTTACATTCATTTGAAGTGTAGACGAGGAATGCATAACACTTCGCAATGAATATTATATCTTACCATGGGACATAGAAATCAGATGCGATATCGCCTTTTAAGAAGCATTAGGACACTATTGCTACGATAGGTAGACATTTGCAAACGCTATTTCCTTGCAAGGAAGTGTCGCATTTACATTCATTTGAAGTGTAGACGAGGAATACATAACACTTCGCAAATCAAATTATATCTTACCATGAAACATAGAAATGAGATGGGATATCGCGTTTTAAGAAGCATTAGAACTCTATTGCTACGATATCTAGACATCTGCAGACGCTATTTCCTAGCAGGGAAGTGTGGCATTTACATTCATTTGAAGTGTAGACGAGGAATACATAACACTTCGCAAATCATATTATATCTTACCATGAAACATAGAAATGAGATGCGATATCGCGTTTTAAGATGCATTAGAACTCTATTGCTACGATACCTAGACATCTGCAGACGCTATTTCCTAGCAAGGAAGTGTCGCATTTACATTCATTTGAAGTGTAGACGAGGAATACATAACACTTCGCAAATTATATTATATCTTACCATGAAACATAGAAATGAGATGCGATATCGCGTTTTAAGATGCGTTAGAACTCTATTGCTACGATACATAGACATCTGCAAACGCTTTTTCCTTGCAAGGAAGTGTCGCATTTACATTCATTTGAAGTGTAGACGAGGAATACATAACACTGCGCAAATCATATTATATCTTACAATGAAATATAGAAATGAGATGCGATATCGCGTTTTAAGAAGCATTAGAACTCTATTGCTACGATAGGTAGACGTTTGCAAACGCTATTTCCTTGCAAGGTAGTGTCGCATTTACATTCATTTGAAGTGTAGACGAGGAATACATAACACTTCGCAAATCATATTATATCTTACCATGAAACATAGAAATGAGTTGCGATATCGTGTTTTAAGAATCATAAGAACTCTATTGCTTCGATACCTGGACATCTGCAGACGCTATTTCCTATCAGGGAAGTGTGGCATTTACATTCATTTGAAGTGTAGACGGGGAATACATGACACTTCGCAAATCATATTATATCTTACCATGAAACATAGAAATGAGATGCGATATCGCGTTTTAAGAATCATAAGAACTCTATTGCTACGATACGTAGACATCTGCAAACGCTATTTCCTAGCGTGGAAGTTTCGCATTCACATTCATTTGAAGTGTAGACGAGGAATACATAACACTTCGCAAATCATATTATATCTTACCATGAAACATAGAAATGAGATGCGATATCGCGTTTTAAGAATCATAAGAACTCTATTGCTACGATACGTAGACATCTGCAAACGCTATTTCCTAGCGTGGAAGTTTCGCATTCACATTCATTTGAAGTGTAGACGAGGAATACATAACACTTCGCAAATCATATTATATCTTACCATGAAACTTAGAAATGAGATGCGATATCGCGTTTTAAGAAGCATTAGAAATCTATTGCTACGATACGTAGACATCTGCAAACGCTATTTCCTTGCAAGGAAGTGTCGCATTTACATTCATTTGAATCGTAGACGAGGAATGCATAACACTTCGCAATGAATATTATATCTAATCATGAAACATAGATATGAGATGCAATATCTCGTTTTAAGAAGCATTTGAACTCTATTGCTTCGATACGTAGACATCTGCAAACGCTATTTCCTTGCAAGGAAGTGTCGCATTTACATTCATTTGAAGTGTAGACGAGGAATACATAACACTTCGCAAATCATATTATATCTTACCATGAAACATAGAAATGAGATGCGATATCGCGTTTTAAGATGCATTAGAACTCTATTGCTACGATACCTAGACATCTGCAGACGCTATTTCCTAGCAAGGAAGTGTCGCATTTACATTCATTTGAAGTGTAGACGAGGAATACATAACACTTCGCAAATCATATTATATCTTACCATGAAACATAGAAATGAGATGCGATATCGCGTTTTAAGAATCATAAGAACTCTATTGCTACGATACGTAGACATCTGCAAACGCTATTTCCTAGCGTGGAAGTTTCGCATTCACATTCATTTGAAGTGTAGACGAGGAATACATAACACTTCGCAAATCATATTACATCTTACCATGAAACTTAGAAATGAGATGCGATATCGCGTTTTAAGAAGCATTAGAAATCTATTGCTACGATACGTAGACATCTGCAAACGCTATTTCCTTGCAAGGAAGTGTCGCATTTACATTCATTTGAATCGTAGACGAGGAATGCATAACACTTCGCAATGAATATTATATCTAATCATGAAACATAGATATGAGATGCAATATCTCGTTTTAAGAAGCATTTGAACTCTATTGCTTCGATACGTAGACATCTGCAAACGCTATTTCCTTGCAAGGAAGTGTCGCATTTACATTCATTTGAAGTGTAGACGAGGAATACATAACACTTCGCAAATCATATTATATCTTACCATGAAACATAGAAATGAGATGCGATATCGCGTTTTAAGAATCATAAGTACTCTATTGCTACGATACGTCGACATCTGCAAACGCTATTTCCTTGCAAGGAAGTGTCGCTTTTACATTCATTTGAAGTGTAGACAAGGAATACATAACACTTCGCAAATCATATTATATCTTACCATGAACCATAGAAATGAGATGTGATATCGCGTTTTAAGATGCATTAGAACTCTATTGCTACGATACCTAGACATCTGCAGACGCTATTTCCTAGCAAGGAAGTGTCGCATTTACATTCATTTGAAGTGTAGACGAGGAATACATAACACTTCGCAAATTATATTATATCTTACCATGAAACATAGAAATGAGATGCGATATCGCGTTTTAAGATGCATTAGAACTCTATTGCTACGATACATAGACATCTGCAAACGCTTTTTCCTTGCAAGGAAGTGTCGCATTTACATTCATTTGAAGTGTAGACGAGGAATACATAACACTGCGCAAATCATATTATATCTTACAATGAAATATAGAAATGAGATGCGATATCGCGTTTTAAGAAGCATTAGAACTCTATTGCTACGATAGGTAGACGTTTGCAAACGCTATTTCCTTGCAAGGTAGTGTCGCATTTACATTCATTTGAAGTGTAGACGAGGAATACATAACACTTCGCAAATCATATTATATCTTACCATGAAACATAGAAATGAGTTGCGATATCGTGTTTTAAGAATCATAAGAACTCTATTGCTTCGATACCTGGACATCTGCAGACGCTATTTCCTATCAGGGAAGTGTGGCATTTACATTCATTTGAAGTGTAGACGAGGAATACATGACACTTCGCAAATCATATTATATCTTACCATGAAACATAGAAATGAGATGCGATATCGCGTTTTAAGAATCATAAGAACTCTATTGCTACGATACGTAGACATCTGCAAACGCTATTTCCTAGCGTGGAAGTTTCGCATTCACATTCATTTGAAGTGTAGACGAGGAATACATTACACTTCGCAAATCATATTATATCTTACCATGAAACATAGAAATGAGATGCGATATCGCGTTTTAAGAATCATAAGAACTCTATTGCTACGATACGTAGACATCTGCAAACGCTATTTCCTAGCGTGGAAGTTTCGCATTCACATTCATTTGAAGTGTAGACGAGGAATACATAACACTTCGCAAATCATATTATATCTTACCATGAAACTTAGAAATGAGATGCGATATCGCGTTTTAAGAAGCATTAGAAATCTATTGCTACGATACGTAGACATCTGCAAACGCTATTTCCTTGCAAGGAAGTGTCGCATTTACATTCATTTGAATCGTAGACGAGGAATGCATAACACTTCGCAATGAATATTATATCTAATCATGAAACATAGATATGAGATGCAATATCTCGTTTTAAGAAGCATTTGAACTCTATTGCTTCGATACGTAGACATCTGCAAACGCTATTTCCTTGCAAGGAAGTGTCGCATTTACATTCATTTGAAGTGTAGACGAGGAATACATAACACTTCGCAAATCATATTATATCTTACCATGAAACATAGAAATGAGATGCGATATCGCGTTTTAAGAATCATAAGAACTCTATTGCTACGATACGTCGACATCTGCAAACGCTATTTCCTTGCAAGGAAGTGTCGCTTTTACATTCATTTGAAGTGTAGACAAGGAATACATAACACTTCGCAAATCATATTATATCTTACCATGAAACATAGAAATGAGATGCGATGTCGCGTTTTAAGAATCGTAAGAACTCTATTGCTGGGATACGTAGACATTTGCAAACGCTATTTCCTTGCAAGGAAGTGTCGCATTTACATTCATTTGAAGTGTAGACGAGGAATACATAACACTTCGCAAATCATATTATATCTTACCATGAAACACAGAAATGAGATGCCATATCGCGTTTTAAGAAGCATTAGAAATCTATTGCTACGATACGTAGACATCTGCAAACGCTACTTCCTAGCGAGGAAGTGTCGCATTCACATTCATTTGAAGTGTAGACGAGGAATACATTACACTTCGCAAATCATATTATATCTTACCATGAAACATAGAAATGAGATGCGATATCGCGTTTTAAGAATCATAAGAACTCTATTGCTACGATACGTAGACATCTGCAAACGCTATTTCCTAGCGTGGAAGTTTCGCATTCACATTCATTTGAAGTGTAGACGAGGAATACATAACACTTCGCAAATCATATTATATCTTACCATGAAACTTAGAAATGAGATGCGATATCGCGTTTTAAGAAGCATTAGAAATCTATTGCTACGATACGTAGACATCTGCAAACGCTATTTCCTTGCAAGGAAGTGTCGCATTTACATTCATTTGAATCGTAGACGAGGAATGCATAACACTTCGCAATGAATATTATATCTAATCATGAAACATAGATATGAGATGCAATATCTCGTTTTAAGAAGCATTTGAACTCTATTGCTTCGATACGTAGACATCTGCAAACGCTATTTCCTTGCAAGGAAGTGTCGCATTTACATTCATTTGAAGTGTAGGCGAGGAATACATAACACTTCGCAAATCATATTATATCTTACCATGAAACATAGAAATGAGATGCGATATCGCGTTTTAAGAATCATAAGAACTCTATTGCTACGATACGTCGACATCTGCAAACGCTATTTCCTTGCAAGGAAGTGTCGCTTTTACATTCATTTGAAGTGTAGACAAGGAATACATAACACTTCGCAAATCATATTATATCTTACCATGAAACATAGAAATGAGATGCGATGTCGCGTTTTAAGAATCGTAAGAACTCTATTGCTGGGATACGTAGACATTTGCAAACGCTATTTCCTTGCAAGGAAGTGTCGCATTTACATTCATTTGAAGTGTAGACGAGGAATACATAACACTTCGCAAATCATATTATATCTTACCATGAAACACAGAAATGAGATGCCATATCGCGTTTTAAGAAGCATTAGAAATCTATTGCTACGATACGTAGACATCTGCAAACGCTACTTCCTAGCGAGGAAGTGTCGCATTCACATTCATTTGAAGTGTAGACGAGGAATACATAACACTTCGCAAACCATATTATATCTTACCATGAAACATAGAAATGAGATGCGATATCGCGTTTTAAGAATCATAAGAACTCTATTGCTACGATACCTAGATATCTGCAAACGCTATTTCCTTGCAAGGAAGTGTCGCATTTACATTCACGTGATGTGTAGACGAGGAATACATAACACTTCGCAAATCATATTATATCTTACCATGAAACATAGAAATGAGATGCGATATCGCGTTTTAAGAATCATAAGAACTCTATTGCTACGATACGTCGACATCTGCAAACGCTATTTCCTTGCAAGGAAGTGTCGCATTTACATTCATTTGAAGTGTAGACGAGGAATACATAACACTTAGCAAATCATATTATATCTTACCATGAAACATAGAAATGAGATGCGATATCGCGTTTTAAGAAGCATTATAACTCTATTGCTACGATACCTAGACATCTGCAGACGCTATTTCCTAGCAGGGAAGTGTGGCATTTACATTCATTTGAAGTGTAGACGAGGAATACATGACACTTCGCAAATCATGTTATATCTTACCATGAAACATAGAAATGAGATGCGAAATCGCGTTTTAAGAAGCATTAGAAATCTATTGCTACGATACGTAGACATCTGCAAACGCTATTTCCTAGCGAGGAAGTGTCGCATTCACATTCATTTGAAATGTAGACGAGGAATACATGACACTTCGCTAATCATATTATATCTTACCATGAAACATAGAAATGAGATGCGATATCGCGTTTTAAGAATCATAAGAACTCTATTGCTACGATATGTAGACATCTGCAAACGCTATTTTCTTGCAAGGAAGTGTCGCATTTACATTCATTTGAAGTGTAGACGAGGAATACATAACACTTAGCAAATCATATTATATCTTACCATGAAACATAGAAATGAGATGCGATATCGCGTTTTAAGAAGCATTAGAACTCTATTGCTACGATACCTAGACATCTGCAGACGCTATTTCATAGCAGGGAAGTGTGGCATTTACATTCATTTGAAGTGCAGACGAGGAATACATGACACTTCGCAAATCATATTATATCTTACCATGAAACGTAGAAATGAGATGCGTTATCGCGTTTTAAGATGCATTAGAAATCTATTGCTACGATACGTAGACATCTGCAAACGCTATTTCCTTGCAAGGAAGTGTCGCATTTACATTCATTTGAATCGTAGACGAGGAATGCATAACACTTCGCAATGAATATTATATCTTATCATGAAACATAGATATGAGATGCAATATCTCGTTTTAAGAAGCATTTGAACTCTATTGCTTCGATACGTAGACATCTGCAAACGCTATTTCCTTGCAAGGAAGTGTCGCATTTACATTCATTTGAAGTGTAGACGAGGAATACATGACACTTCGCAAATCATATTATATCTTACCATGAAACGTAGAAATGAGATGCGTTATCGCGTTTTAAGATGCATTAGAAATCTATTGCTACGATACGTAGACATCTGCAAACGCTATTTCCTTGCAAGGAAGTGTCGCATTTACATTCATTTGAATCGTAGACGAGGAATGCATAACACTTCGCAATGAATATTATATCTTATCATGAAACATAGATATGAGATGCAATATCTCGTTTTAAGAAGCATTTGAACTCTATTGCTTCGATACGTAGACATCTGCAAACGCTATTTCCTTGCAAGGAAGTGTCGCATTTACATTCATTTGAAGTGTAGACGAGGAATACATAACACTTCGCAAATCATATTATATCTTACCATGAAACATAGAAATGAGAAGCGATATCGCGTTTTAAGAAGCATTAGAACTCTATTACTACGATACGTAGACATCTGCAAACGCTATTTCCTTGCAAGGAAGTGTCGCATTTACATTCATTTGAAGCGTAGACGAGGAATACATAACACTTCGCAAATCATATTATATCTTACCATGAAACATAGAAATGAGATGCGATATCTCGTTTTATGAAGCATTTGAACTCTATTGCTTCGATACGTAGACATCTGCAAACGCTATTTCCTTGCAAGGAAGTGTCGCATTTACATTCATTTGAAGTGTAGACGAGGAATACATAACACTTCGCAAATCATATTATATCTTACCATGAAACATAGAAATGAGATACGATATCGCGTTTTAAGAATCATAAGAACTCTATTGCTACGATACGTAGACATCTGCAAACGCTATTTCCTAGCGTGGAAGTTTCGCATTCACATTCATTTGAAGTGTAGACGAGGAATACATAACACTTCGCAAATCATATTATATCTTACCATGAAACATAGAAATGAGATGCGATATCGCGTTTTAAGAATCATAAGAACTCTATTGCTACGATACGTAGACATCTGCAAACGCTATTTCCTAGCGTGGAAGTTTCGCATTCACATTCATTTGAAGTGTAGACGAGGAATACATAACACTTCGCAAATCATATTATATCTTACCATGAAACTTAGAAATGAGATGCGATATCGCGTTTTAAGAAGCATTAGAAATCTATTGCTACGATACGTAGACATCTGCAAACGCTATTTCCTTGCAAGGAAGTGTCGCATTTACATTCATTTGAATCGTAGACGAGGAATGCATGACACTTCGCAATGAATATTATATCTAATCATGAAACATAGATATGAGATGCAATATCTCGTTTTAAGAAGCATTTGAACTCTATTGCTTCGATACGTAGACATCTGCAAACGCTATTTCCTTGCAAGGAAGTGTCGCATTTACATTCATTTGAAGTGTAGACGAGGAATACATAACACTTCGCAAATCATATTATATCTTACCATGAAACGTAGAAATGAGATGCGATATCTCGTTTTAAGAAGCATTTGAGCTCTATTGCTTCGATACGTAGACATCTGCAAACGCTATTTCCTTGCAAGGAAGTGTCGCATTTACATTCATTTGAAGTGTAGACGAGGAATACATAACACTTCGCAAATTATATTATATCTTACCATGAAACATAGAAATGAGATGCGATATCGCGTTTTAAGATGCATTAGAACTCTATTGCTACGATACATAGACATCTGCAAACGCTATTTCCTTGCAAGGAAGTGTCGCATTCACATTCATTTGATGTGTAGACGAGGAATACATGATACTTCGCAAATCATATTATATCTTACCATGAAACATAGAAATGAGATGCGATATAGCGTTTTAAGAAGCATTAGAACTGTATTGCTACGATACCTGGATATCTGCAGACGCTATTTCCTAGCATGGAAGTGTGGCATTTACATTCATTTGAAGTGTAGACACGGAAAGCATGACACTTCGCAAATCATATTACATCTTACCATGAAACATAGAAATGAGATGCAATATCGCGTTTTAAGAATCATAAGAACTCTATTGCTACGATACGTAGACATCTGCAAACGCTATTTCCTTGCAAGGATGTTTCGCATTTACATTCATTTGAATCGTAGACGAGGAATGCATAACACTTTGCAAATCATATTATATCTTACCATGAAACATAGAAATGAGTTGCGATGTCGCGTTTTAAGAAGCATAAGAAATCTATTGTTAAGATACGTAGACATCTGCAAACGCTACTTCCTTGCAAGGAAGTGTCGCATTTACATTCATTTGAATCGTAGACGAGGAATGCATAACACTTCGCAAATCATATTATATCTTACCATGAAACATAGAAATGAGATGCGATATCGCGTTTTAAGAAGCATTAGAACACTATTGCTACAATAGATAGACATTCGCAAACGCTATTTCCTTGCAAGGAAGTGTCGCATTTACATTCATTAGAAGTGTAGACGAGGTATACATGACACTTCGCAAATCATATTATATGTTACCATGAAACATAGAAATGAGATGCCATATCGCGTTTTAAGAATCAAAAGAAATCTATAGCTACGATACGTAGACATCTGCAAACGCTATTTCCTTGCAAGGAAGTGTCGCATTTACATTCATTTGAAGTGTAGACGAGGAATACATAACACTTCGCAAATCATATTATATCTTACCATGAAACATAGAAATGAGATGCGATATCGCGTTTGAAGAAGCATTAGAACTCTATTGCTACGATACCTAGACATCTGCAGACGCTATTTCCTAGCAAGGAAGTGTCGCATTTACATACATTTGAAGTGTAGACGAGGAATACATGATACTTCGCAAATCATATTATATCTTACCATGAAACATAGAAATGAGATGCGATATCGCGTTTTAAGTGGCATTGGAAATCTATTGCTACGATACGTAGACATCTCCAAACGCTATTTCCTAGCGACGAAGTGTCGCATTCACATTCATTTGAAGTGTAGACGAGAAATACATAACACTTCGCAAATCATATTATATATTACCATGAAACATAGAGATGAGATGCGATATCGCGTTATAAGAAGCATTAGAACACTATTGCTACGATAGATAGACATTCGCAAACACTATTTCCATCCAAGGAAGTGTCGCATTTACATTCATTTGAAGTGTAGACGGGGAATACATAACACTTCGCAAATCGTATTATATCTTACCATGAAACATAGAGATGAGATGCGATATCGCGTTTTAAGGAGCATTAGAACACTATTGCTACGATAGGTAGACATTCGCAAACGCTATTTCCTTGCAAGGATGTGTCGCAATAACATTCATTTGAAGTGTAGACGAGGAATACATAACACTTCGCAAATCATATTATATCTTACCATGAAACATAGAAATGAGTTGCGATATCGCGTTTTAGGAAGCATTAGAAATCTATTGCTACGATACGTAGACATCTGCAAACGCTATTTACTAGCGAGGAAGTGTCGCATTCACATTCATTTGAAGTGTAGACGAGGAATACATGACACTTCGCAAATCATATTATATCTTACCATGAAACATAGAAATGAGATGCGATTTCGCGTTTTAAGAAGCATTAGAAATCTATTGCTACGATACGTGGACATCTGCAAACGCTATTTCCTAGCGAGGAAGTGTCGCATTTACATTCATTTGAAGTGTAGACGAGGAATACATGACACTTCGCATCTCATATTATATCTTACCATGAAACATTGAAATGAGATGCGATATCGCGTTTTAAGAATCATAAGAACTCTATTGCTACGATACGTAGACATCTGCCAACGCTATTTCCTTGCAAGGATGTGTCGCAATCACATTCATTTGAAGTGTAGACGAGGAATACATGACACTTCGCAACTCATATTATATCTTACCATGAAACATTGAAATGAGATGCGATATCGCGTTTGAAGAAGCATTAGAACTCTATTGCTACGATACCTAGACATCTGCAGACGCTATTTCCTAGCAAGGAAGTGTCGCATTTACATACATTTGAAGTGTAGACGAGGAATACATGACACTTCGCAAATCATATTATATCTTACCATGAAACATAGAAATGAGATGCGATATCGCGTTTTAAGAAGCATTAGAAATCTATTGCTACGATACGTAGACATCTGCAAACGCTATTTCCTTGCAAGGAAGTGTCGCATTTACATTCATTTGAATCGTAGACGAGGAATGCATAACACTTCGCAAATCATATTATATCTTACCATGAAACATAGAAATGAGATGCGATATCGCGTTTTAATAATCATAAGAACTCTATTGCTACGATACGTAGACATCTGCAAACGCTATTTCCTTGCAAGGATGTGTCGCATTCACATTCATTTGAAGTGTAGACGAGGAATACATAACAGTTCGCAAATCATATTATATCATACCATGAAACATAGAAATGAGATGCGATATCGCGTTTTAAGAATCATAAGAACTCTATTGCTACGATACGTAGACATCTGCAAACGCTATTTCCTTGCAAGGAAGTGTCGCATTCACATTCATTTGAAGTGTAGACGAGGAATACATAACACTTCGCAAATCATATTATATCTTACCATGAAACATAGAAATGAGTTGCGATATCGCGTTTTAAGAATCATAAGAACTCTATTGCTTCGATTCCTGGACATCTGCAGACGCTATTTCCTATCAGGGAAGTGTGGCATTTACATTCATTTGAAGTGTAGACGAGGAATACATGACACTTCGCAAATCATATTATATCTTACCATGAAACATAGAAATGAGATGCGATATCGCGTTTTAAGAAGCATTAGAACACTATTGCTACGATAGATAGACACTCGCAAACGCTATTTCCTTGCAAGGAAGTGTCAGATTTACATTCATTTGAAGTGTAGACGATGTATACATGACACTTCGCAATTCATATTATATCTTACCATGAAACATAGAAATGAGTTGCGATATCGCGTTTTAAGAAGCATTAGAAATCTATTGCTACGATACGTAGACATCTGCCAACGCTATTTCCTTGCAAGGAAGTGTCGCATTTACATTCATTAGAAGTGTAGACGAGGTATACATGACACTTCGCAAATCATATTATATGTTACCATGAAACATAGAGATGAGATGCGATATCGCGTTTTAAGAAGCATTAGAACACTATTGCTACGATAGGTAGACATTCGCAAACGCTATTTCCTTGCAAGGATGTGTTGCATTCACATTCGTTTGAAGTGTAGACGAGGAATACATAACACTTCGCAAATCATATTATATCTTACCATGAAACGTAGAAATGAGATGCGATATCGCGTTTTAAGAAGCATTTGAGCTCTATTGCTTCGATACGTAGACATCTGCAAACGCTATTTCCTTGCAAGGAAGAGTCGCATTTACATTCATTTGAAGTGTAGACGAGGAATGCATAACACTTCGCAATGAATATTATATCTTACCATGGGACATAGAAATCAGATGCGATATCGCCTTTTAAGAAGCATTAGGACACTATTGCTACGATAGGTAGACATTTGCAAACGCTATTTCCTTGCAAGGAAGTGTCGCATTTACATTCATTTGAAGTGTAGACGAGGAATACATAACACTTCGCAAATCATATTATATCTTACCATGAAACATAGAAATGAGATGGGATATCGCGTTTTAAGAAGCATTAGAACCCTATTGCTACGATATCTAGACATCTGCAGACGCTATTTCCTAGCAGGGAAGTGTGGCATTTACATTCATTTGAAGTGTAGACGAGGAATACATAACACTTCGCAAATCATATTATATCTTACCATGAAACATAGAAATGAGATGCGATATCGCGTTTTAAGATGCATTAGAACTCTATTGCTACGATACCTAGACATCTGCAGACGCTATTTCCTAGCAAGGAAGTGTCGCATTTACATTCATTTGAAGTGTAGACGAGGAATACATAACACTTCGCAAATTATATTATATCTTACCATGAAACATAGAAATGAGATGCGATATCGCGTTTTAAGATGCGTTAGAACTCTATTGCTACGATAGGTAGACGTTTGCAAACGCTATTTCCTTGCAAGGTAGTGTCGCATTTACATTCATTTGAAGTGTAGACGAGGAATACATAACACTTCGCACATCATATTATATCTTACCATGAAACATAGAAATGAGTTGCGATATCGTGTTTTAAGAATCATAAGAACTCTATTGCTTCGATACCTGGACATCTGCAGACGCTATTTCCTATCAGGGAAGTGTGGCATTTACATTCATTTGAAGTGTAGACGAGGAATACATGACACTTCGCAAATCATATTATATCTTACCATGAAACATAGAAATGAGATGCGATATCGCGTTTTAAGAATCATAAGAACTCTATTGCTACGATACGTAGACATCTGCAAACGCTATTTCCTAGCGTGGAAGTTTCGCATTCACATTCATTTGAAGTGTAGACGAGGAATACATAACACTTCGCAAATCATATTATATCTTACCATGAAACATAGAAATGAGATGCGATATCGCGTTTTAAGAATCATAAGAACTCTATTGCTACGATACGTAGACATCTGCAAACGCTATTTCCTAGCGTGGAAGTTTCGCATTCACATTCATTTGAAGTGTAGACGAGGAATACATAACACTTCGCAAATCATATTATATCTTACCATGAAACTTAGAAATGAGATGCGATATCGCGTTTTAAGAAGCATTAGAAATCTATTGCTACGATACGTAGACATCTGCAAACGCTATTTCCTTGCAAGGAAGTGTCGCATTTACATTCATTTGAATCGTAGACGAGGAATGCATAACACTTCGCAATGAATATTATATCTAATCATGAAACATAGATATGAAATGCAATATCTCGTTTTAAGAAGCATTTGAACTCTATTGCTTCGATACGTAGACATCTGCAAACGCTATTTCCTTGCAAGGAAGTGTCGCATTTACATTCATTTGAAGTGTAGACGAGGAATACATAACACTTCGCAAATCATATTATATCTTACCATGAAACACAGAAATGAGATGCGATATCGCGTTTTAAGAAGCATTAGAAATCTATTGCTACGATACGTAGACATCTGCAAACGCTATTTCCTAGCAGGGAAGTGTGGCATTTACATTCATTTGAAGTGTAGACGAGGAATACATAATACTTCGCAAATCATATTATATCTTACCATGAAACGTAGAAATGAGATGCGATATCTCGTTTTAAGAAGCATTTGAGCTCTATTGCTTCGATACGTAGACATCTGCAAACGCTATTTCCTTGCAAGGAAGAGTCGCATTTACATTCATTTGAAGTGTAGACGAGGAATGCATAACACTTCGCAATGAATATTATATCTTACCATGGGACATAGAAATGAGATGCGATATCGCCTTTTAAGAAGCATTAGGACACTATTGCTACGATAGGTAGACATTTGCAAACGCTATTTCCTTGCAAGGAAGTGTCGCATTTACATTCATTTGAAGTGTAGACGAGGAATACATAACACTTCGCAAATCATATTATATCTTACCATGAAACATAGAAATGAGATGGGATATCGCGTTTTAAGAAGCATTAGAACTCTATTGCTACGATATCTAGACATCTGCAGACGCTATTTCCTAGCAGGGAAGTGTGGCATTTACATTCATTTGAAGTGTAGACGAGGAATACATAACACTTCGCAAATCATATTATATCTTACCATGAAACATAGAAATGAGATGCGATATCGCGTTTTAAGATGCATTAGAACTCTATTGCTACGATACCTAGACATCTGCAGACGCTATTTCCTAGCAAGGAAGTGTCGCATTTACATTCATTTGAAGTGTAGACGAGGAATACATAACACTTCGCAAATTATATTATATCTTACCATGAAACATAGAAATGAGATGCGATATCGCGTTTTAAGATGCATTAGAACTCTATTGCTACGATACATAGACATCTGCAAACGCTTTTTCCTTGCAAGGAAGTGTCGCATTTACATTCATTTGAAGTGTAGACGAGGAATACATAACACTGCGCAAATCATATTATATCTTACAATGAAATATAGAAATGAGTTGCGATATCGTGTTTTAAGAATCATAAGAACTCTATTGCTTCGATACCTGGACATCTGCAGACGCTATTTCCTATCAGGGAAGTGTGGCATTTACATTCATTTGAAGTGTAGACGAGGAATACATGACACTTCGCAAATCATATTATATCTTACCATGAAACATAGAAATGAGATGCGATATCGCGTTTTAAGAATCATAAGAACTCTATTGCTACGATACGTAGACATCTGCAAACGCTATTTCCTAGCGTGGAAGTTTCGCATTCACATTCATTTGAAGTGTAGACGAGGAATACATAACACTTCGCAAATCATATTATATCTTACCATGAAACATAGAAATGAGATGCGATATCGCGTTTTAAGAATCATAAGAACTCTATTGCTACGATACGTAGACATCTGCAAACGCTATTTCCTAGCGTGGAAGTTTCGCATTCACATTCATTTGAAGTGTAGACGAGGAATACATAACACTTCGCAAATCATATTACATCTTACCATGAAACTTAGAAATGAGATGCGATATCGCGTTTTAAGAAGCATTAGAAATCTATTGCTACGATACGTAGACATCTGCAAACGCTATTTCCTTGCAAGGAAGTGTCGCATTTACATTCATTTGAATCGTAGACGAGGAATGCATAACACTTCGCAATGAATATTATATCTAATCATGAAACATAGATATGAGATGCAATATCTCGTTTTAAGAAGCATTTGAACTCTATTGCTTCGATACGTAGACATCTGCAAACGCTATTTCCTTGCAAGGAAGTGTCGCATTTACATTCATTTGAAGTGTAGACGAGGAATACATAACACTTCGCAAATCATATTATATCTTACCATGAAACATAGAAATGAGATGCGATATCG